>NC_049909.1:3862447-3969707 GCF_001411555.2 Juglans regia | reverse complement strand
AAAACCAAGTTTGGAATATTTGCGGTCTGGGGTTCTACAGGTTATGTTCATAGCACTTCCCATAAATTTGAAAAACTTGGCCCTATAGCAAAAAAGTATATCTTCATAAGATATTCAGAGATCTCAAAGGACTATGTAATGTATGGTGAACATCCTAACGGAGGAATGACATAGTCGCAAGATGTCATATTGAGAATGATTTTCTTAATATTGGTGAATCAAAGAAAGATCTTGAACTTTTTGAGTTGCAACAACTTGAGGGAATTACACCATCTATTGGCAAGTGTAGAAAACTATCAACTCTTAGAATTGCAAAAGATAGTGGGAGTGACTTGCCTCCTAGTGAGAGTGTACCATTAGAAAGTAACTCACAAGAGTCTCAGTTATGCAAAAGTGAACGTGAAATCATTCTTCGTCATCATTTTGAGATTGAAGGAGAATTTTTCATATGTGCTCTGTGTGACTTTGATAAGCCTTCTTCTTATGTGGAAGTACTAAATTCACCTGTTTCAAATAAATAATTGGCTGCTACGAGAAATTAGATGCACTCTATGGCAAAGAACCAAGTTTGGGAGTTAGTTTACTTCCACATGGGCACAAATCTATTGGAAACAAATGGGAAGTTATGGCTACTTTACTTTCAGTGTCTAGAAGTTATGGCTCTTGAAGATGAAGCTGTTAAAATATACAGAGATAGTATGGTAGCTTTGGCATATGCCAAGGATCCCAAATACTATGGTAGAACCAAACGCATAGATATTCATTTTCATTATATTTAAAATGTTGTTCACGAGGTGAGATGGTCCTACAACATATCTCTACTTGTAAGATAGTAGCTGATTCTCCTATAGCTATTAGTATAAATGTTCACCAAACCCATGTTAGGAGTTTAAGATTTCATCGGATTTTATATATGTTGTATTAAGGATATCATAGACTGTATTGTACATTTAACACTATTAGTATCTATTGCATTGGTGAGATCATTGTATTTATCTCATATTATAAATTAATTGATACAAAGTGAAAAATACATATTAAAGATGTCACCAGGCAAAGATCAATTCACTCATATGGATGATCACCTTGCGCTTGAATAGCAAGCAAAATGAGACAAATTAATTACTTTGGTGCTTGGAAAGCGAGAAAGTAACAGGCGCTAGATGAGTGACTGTGCTAAGAAACTCAAGTTAGAGCGTCTTTGTGGTGACTACGTCAAGATTCCTGCGATGTTTGAATGTAACAAGCAAGGTTTTGAATACTGTACCGGTGACCATTTCAGTCGAGACATTAAAACAAGATATTTCGGTACCGATACCGTTTGAGAATAATCTATATATGAATAAATTATATATAAATATATATAAATTATAAATAGTCTGGTCTGAATTAGGGGTCAAAAAATAAGCTTGCAATTTGAAGAAATGGAAAAAAAAAAGTAAAGGCTAAAATATAGGCTGGTACGACCGAAACGATAGAAACTCTGACCGATACGAAACTATATCCTTCTCTGTACCGTCTACACCACAAAAATGAAATATTTCAACCGTACAGACCGGTACGGTATGAAATTCAAAACATTTGTTACAAGCCCAATTAAGTGAGAGTTCTATCGTAACATACATGTCATATTGTATGTGCTAAACACAACCAGATGTGGGAGTGATTGGATGGGTCCATGTTTCATCATTATGTGAGCCTTAATGGATCAATAAATAATCTATTCATATATGCCTTTGAACTTGAAACTATGTTATAAGATGAAAACTTGATGTTGCTACTTTAGCATATTTTTTTTAGGGCCACGAATGATACGATCTCGCGGAACATATCTAGGAAATAGTCAAAGCCTTGCCGATTATGTATAGGGAAGATTTTTGGGATGTCGTTTTGACTTGCGGAACATGAGTGTCTAGGGAAGATTTTTTGGATTTGTACTTGTTATTTATTTTATGTCTTTTAGCCCTGACAATTATGTCATTTTTACTCGATATAATTATGAGCATATTACATAATGTGAGGTCAAGAATTACTTTGAGTTATAGACTCGTGAGGGATTAAGAACCCTTAACTTAGTGAGATCAAATAGTTTAGGGCATAGACAAAATGTTATGAGTGATGTACTATGTTAGTAAGATGGTTACTTAATATAATACTCATACCCTTTGCCTTCTCGTCAGGTCACACACTTCATTTTCTATATGAGAGATAATTGATTGAGAGATTATAAGGAAATTGTTAATGGGCATAGTATCCATTGTGGACAAGTGGGAAATGTTAGCAGTGGGTACCCTATGACCCATGTTGTATCCACATGGGTGGGGAAGTTATTAATTAACTCTCCACCACTAGGAGTTAATTAAGTCTCCACCACTGCCACTTAATTTCATGGAAGTTAATTAACCACCCACTGAAAAATTCTTTAAATAAGAGTTTTACATACGTTAAAAGAATAAGAGTGAAAAAGTGAATGCACAAAAAAATTCTCTCATCTCTCTACAATTTCAGCCTAGAGCAACCATATTGATCAGCTTTTGATCTTAAAGCGTTGAATTATTTAGGAGACTCTAGTAGCCTCCTAAGCGATATAGAGGTACAATCATACCAAAGTGACATGGGTTGTAAGACGAGGAGATATCCGAGCTTATGGGAATTCTACTCCAAGGTAATTCAAATTAACTTTATTTAACTATTAATAAAAATATTAATTAATAAACTGATTTGTAAAGAAAAGTGGGTTCATGGATTTGAAGATTGCAAAATAGGGTTGTGCATCCAAGCCGATTTTTTTTTGGATTTGGTCCAAAACCTGGCTTATATAATGCGGGTATTTGGGTTTTATACCTATTGTATTTGGATGCAGGTACCAAAATTTTCTTTTAATTGTATTAACTTTTCATTTCTAGTTTCGTGTTTATTCTTTATTATTATTTTCTTCAATTTTTTTAATTTTTATTTTTTGTCAATAGGGGTATTCTGTTACATTTTAGAAAATTTTAAGAGTAATGTCAGCATATTTGGGGAACCTTCTCCCCCATGGAGACAATCCTCTCTATCTTCACGCAACAAGACGAGTGTCAAGCAATCACAAGCCAAGTCAGGACTCTATGCCTTCTAGCATGTTGCCACTTATATATATTTTATCCTGTGCTTCACTAACAGTTTCAAGGATATATGCATAGGGCAAAGTTTGATATGATTCAATAACATTTCAAAGCTTGTGGGGGATTCATGGGTTGGTGAAACTCAAATCTTGGGTGGCAACCAAATATTGAGGTTCATTGATATTTTGCAATGCATTTTTTGTTAGAGTTTTTAAAATTATTATAAATTTATATATGTGTGTTTTTATAAATAGGAATTATGGGTATTTAATAGTGTTTTAAATAACTTTAAAAGAGAGAGAAAAGCAAATGTTTATTAATACTTCCACTTCACAAGCTATTGCTTTAAAAAGTATGTACATACTTAACTGTATACTTGGGTGTGGACAAGCGTATGGTGCTTTGCGAAATATCATGCACGTGCTTACTATTGACGAATCCAATCTAACGGTTAAGATTAAATGACTCATAAGAAGCTTAACTATCATTTAGAGTTATTTAAAAATTATATTATTATCTTTAGAATGTATCATAATCGTCCTTATCAATGCACTGGATCCAATTTCACTTCCTTCGATTTTACCAACACTCTTTGTCGATGTTGGTTTTAGCAGTAGTGTCAGTGTTTGATAAAAATGCAGTCATGTGCTTATCTCCAACACTGTCCAAGGAGTTTAATGGCTTGTTTGTTTTTGCAGATGGAATAAAATGAGATGAGTTGAGACTAAAGTTAAAAAATTGAATAAAAAATTGTTAGAATATATTTTTTTAATATTATTTTTGTTTTGGGATTTGAAAAAATTGAATGTTTATTTTATTTTGTATTGAAATTTGTGAAAGTTGTAATGATGAGATGAGAAATTTCTTGAAAACAAATAAGATCATCAATACCGAGCTTGTTTTCTCTATTTTCTAGCCAAAGTTTGGCCATTTGATTGAAAAGGCAGGAAATTTAAGTTGAGCATATCTACAATGTATTTAGCTAGACTTATTTATGTTGGCCAATTTTGTTCATCAATTTTAGTTGGCTAAATAATTTTCTCTAATGTTTTATTCATTGTTTTGGTGCTAGTTTCCTCCTTTCTTTTTCATTCTCTTCATTGTTCAAGATTATGCTTGGCCACTTCAGAAATCTTCTCATAGAGCAAAAAATCACTGGAAGGAGTTGCTAGGTACTTGAAAGGAGAAACAAAAAAACCATTGGAAGCTTTGAATAGCTGGGTATATCCTCTCTCACACTCTTCACATAATCACTATTTTCTTATCTCATCTCTACAGCTTCCCTTTCTCTTTTCATGCTTTGTAATTTTCATTTGTTTTGTTTTCTATCTACTTGTGCAGTCATTGTTGGATGCAATCTCTAGAATTTTTAGTCTAAATGAAATCTTTGGTTTGCTAATTTTTGCATTTGCTTTGCAAGTTTATTTTCATCTTAATCTAGTTGTAATTTGTATATGTGCAAGCCAGTCATGAAATTTTCTTTTTGTGTGTGACCTTCCTTTCACCATTGCTCTCCCCACAAAAGGCTAAGTAGAGAGTGTTCTTACTTAGAAAATTGTTTCTTTTTCCATATTGTGTGATGGTTACAATTGTTTTTTTAGTGAAAACCCTCAAAATAAAATGGAGACTTCTCCATTAGTTTTCTCCTAGTGTATATAGAATAAAAAAAGAAAATTTTCCACCTTGATCATTGTTGACGCGTGCTGAGATTCCGTCCAAAGTAGGTAAAACATATGGAAATAGTAAAGCCAAAGAAAAAAAAAATCATAGACAAGTTCAATTACTTCAACTCCGAATTCAATAAATTTAGGGGAAAATGAGGATTTACATGCAACATCTACAAATTTGGATCAACCAATAGGATGTAAATATGAGAAAGAGAAAAGAAAGAACGAACTTGAATTCTCTCGTAGTACTAAATGAAATGAAGGAAGATAGAAAGAATAAAATAAAACTTTTTGAAGAAACACATGATCATGACAATAAGATGCTTTATCTTTGATAAGAGGAATTACATAAGTACGGAATGAAGGAAAGAAAGAAGAAGAAAGAATTATCACCATTAATACAAGTGTCATGTATCCAATGCTACAAGAATACTATCATCAATGACAAATGGAAATTCTTCAAAGTCGTAGTAGGAAAAACTTGTATATTTTGGAATGTATTTTAGATTAGTTTTAATTATGTATTTTGAACCATACATATTGTTTGTATGACTTGTTTTTCCGATTGAGTAATTTGAGCTTTTCTTTGAAGGTTTGATGCTTCTAAGTAAGAACATTTTATTTGTTGTTTTGGGATCCATTTATGTTGGACATATAAGGTTATTTGAAGGTTCTTATGATGACATGCATAATTTAGGTTGAATATTCATTAAAAAAGTAATTGCACTATTTGAGTAAAAAAAAAACCATGCTACATTCTTTGCATAAGAGAAATGATTACGCATTATTCTAAAAAAAATACAAAAGGAAATGACAGTGGAAAGAAAAATAAAAAAAACAATATAATCATACATGACAGAATCCTATGCTTCGCTATATAATTGTCTTAAGTGGTTGACGAGATCTGCTTGGAGTCGAGAATGCATTTTTCCCATCTCTAATATCATGATGACGTTGAATGAACTTACTAAATTCAGTTGTAGGATCGGGTGAAACTTGCTCACGTCGGCTTTCATTAAACTGTTCATATTCGAAGTCTTCAAATCCTTTGTCAACCCGTTCATCTTCAATAATCATATTGTGTAAAATTATGCATACCATCATAATATTGTTGAGCATTTCAATGTGAAGAAATCTTGCAAGTCCATGAACTATAGCAAATCGTGCAGCACACCAAAAGTACACTCCACATCCTTCATCGTTGACTCTTGGGCTGCAGCAAAGTATTTTTTTCTCATTTCCTTGGAGAGTCGAGATGGTTTTAACAAATGTTGCCCATTGCAGTATATGCCATCAACAAAATAGCACCCTCATTACGTAATTATGACCATTAATTGTTTAGTTGACAACCAAAGTACACCCTTAAGCAAGATCAGAAAATATAAATGATCCATTAAGCACATTATATCATTATAGTATCCAGGTATTCTAAAAAAAATGTGTCAAATCCATAGATAGTAATAAGTCACTACTTCTAAAACAATTGTCGGTTTGTGGATATGACCAGAGTATCTACCATGTCAAAAAGTTGGAAAATTTCTCATCTTTCAATGCATACAATCAATGCTCCGCAATATACATGAAAATCCACGTTTCTCACCAATCGCAAACAATCTAACAATGTCATCATTGTTGGGTTTTCTTAAGTACACTTTAAAAAAAAAAATGAAACTACTGCTTTAATAAATAATTTTAGACTTTTTAATACAGTAGTCTCCTCAATCTTCAAATATTCATCTATAAAATCAGTTGTGACAAATATGCAAGTGTCCTAAGAGAAGTTGTAATCTTTTGAAGGGAAGAAAAATCAAGTCTCCCCAAACCATCTCTTCTTTTGAAAAATAAGGTTCATGGACCTTTACCATAAATTGGATACGAAGAAAAAGAGAATGACTCATTCAAAATTGTTTCATCTTATGTTGTTTCAGGCTTTGTTTTATTCAAACATACTGAATTTTGATTTATAAAAAGCTTAATGAATTGACTTGAAAAGAAAAATGAATTTCGTTGAATGAATGTGATAGACTTCACAGCAACACAAGCCTTCTAAAGTTCAGGGACTTGTATGCTAGTTGAGCAATTTTATGTGACTTAAGGTTGGTTTGGTTACACAAAACTAAACTATCTTATCTCATCTCATCTTATATAATCATTACAACTTTCTCAAAATTTCACACAAAATATAATAAACAATTCCAACTTTTTCAAATTTTAAAACAAAAATTATATTATAATAATATTTTATTCAACTTTTAATAAAGCATCTATCTGAATTGTGTAACCAAACGATGTCTTATACTATATTTCATACCTTCATTCCAGTTTCATTGTATTATGTTGATGTGACCCTGCTCATAAGTTATTTGATTGACTCTTATTTTTTAAATAAACAAATTCAAATATTGATGAAAAATATAACATCAATTACGGTAGGATATGAGTGGGATGAGAATCTAACATACTACATTTTCATTTTCTATAGTTTATAATTTAAAATACGAAAGTGTTGGATCTAACATCAACATAAATATTAAAAAAAATTAGAAGACAAATTTATGTTAAAATTTAAAAATCAACAAAATTGAAAAATATATATATAAATAAAAGAAAAACATTTAAAAATAACTTTACAAAACATAATATTTTTAAAAAAGAATATGAACAAATTTTTTAAAAAGACTAATAAAAATAGTTGAAATTATTAGAAAGCAAAAGTGAAATTATTTTAAAAAAATTCAAACATATAGCACTAAGGCCTTGTTGTTTTCACAAATAAGATGAGTTCGGATAAAAGTTGAAAATTAAATAAAATAATGTAAGAATATATGTTTCTAATATTATTTTTGTTTTGAGATTTGAAAAAGTTGAATAGTTTATTTTATTTTGTATGAAAATTTATAAAAGTTGTAATGATTAGATTAGATGAGATGAGATGAATTAAAATGAGTTGCAAAAACAAACGAGGCATAAAGCTACAGCTGGCAGCGAGGATAATGGCCACCCCTAGTGGTGTAACAGCCCGTTAGAAATTCATTGGTGGAATTTCTATTAACTTTAGGAATCTCGTGAAAAACCCATAAGTTTTTACGAATCGACCAATCGCCTAGGTTTTAGTCTATCATCATAATCAGTGTTATCACTCACTATGGTACTAGATTTATGAGTTTAATTATTTGAGATAGTTAGAAATGTCAGAATGTGTTATGGTCTGCGTCATTAGACTCAGTGGATTATTTAGGATTTTATGGCTCAATAGCCTATTTTCATAATTTTGGACGAAACGTCTGTTGGAAATTGTGAAATTTATTTTTAGGGGCACTTCGGGGTTGAATTTCGATAAATGATTTTCACTATACGTTAATATGAATATTTAGAATTTTTCAGTACTAAGTTTATTATGTATTTGTTTTGGAGTGAATAGTAACCTCGATAAACGCACCACTCAGTGCAGTGTTTTCAAAATCACAGTGTGAAATGTCCAAATTAGGTTGGAAGAGTTTTATTTGGACACTTGGCAAGATCTTAGTCACACATAGTGAATAGTATTAGACACTTGGCACCATGAGGAACCATTAGATGGAATTGTGAAGGAAGTCAAGGTGTGAGATCATGCCACCTAAGCAAAGTTCTGTTTCATCTGATCAACTAAATTGTGCCAGACCAAAGAGGGTTTCAACCCTAGCGAAACCCTAAATGGTTGGAATCTAATTGACACCCCAAAAGCTTGGTTGAAACCAAAACCCTAAACGGTTTTCCCAAACCCTAAAGTTGGCCTCCAAACCCTTTTTAATTTGATTTCTAGCATTGTGTTTAATCACTTGATTACATCACATCTACATGCTATTAATTAATCAAATCCTTGTTATGACATCATTATCCAACCTTTTAAACTTTGGAAATTTGATTGGGCTAAGAAAAATTAGTTTTGGGCTTGATAGCATCTCAAAACCCTAACCAAACCTCCTTTAAACCCAAAATTGAAGCCCACTTGGTGGGGCCCACCAAGGCCCACGAAATTGGCCACCTTGGCAAAGCTTCTTGGAGAAGTTTCCTCCCCCACATGGCAGACCATCCACTGCCATTGGCTGCACCCAATAGTGCCTTGATGTGAAGGAGAAATCCACTCAATCAACCTCCATCTTTCACAGCTGCTGCAAGCAGTCTTTGCCCCTCACTATTCCCCACTTTATGTCACATAGCCACCTCCAATCAAGGGTCAGTCCAGCCCACAACTTCCCCCTCCAGGAGTCTATAGTCGTGCAAGGTACTTTTCATTCCATTTTATCACTTCTTTTCCCCCGTTCTTAGAGAGAAACCCAAAAGAGCTCTCCCGGGCAGATTTCTGGGACATTTTACGTGGCCATTTTAGACCCTTTGTAAGTATTTTCCCAAGATGATTCCTTCACATAAGTTGTTCATCTCTGAGTCTAGTTTCCGTGGATATCTTATTAATCTCATTTCATACTCATTTGATCGGTCAAAAGTATTTTTAACCATGGAAAGTTCATTCTGGGCGTGAAACTGGAGAGTATGTTATGTTTTGAAAGTTTTGACCAAGCTAATGGACATATCTTGGTCCGAAAATTTTATGGAGTGTTGTTAACATGTGTTTATGAATGTTCATTGAGGTTTTTTTGCATGAATAAAGCTTTTGATGATAGATTTTCTTAGAGTTAGAAACTTGAAAACTGGAAGTGGAAAAACAGTTTCTGTTTTGTGAATGTTTGAATATTTTGTGGTCTAATCTTATTCCAAAGGCTTTGATATTTTTATATGATGATCCTAAGCCTCTTATATACATGTTAGGACATTATTTTGAAGATATTTAGTATTATTTTTAAAGATATGATTTTCTATACAAGAGGATTTCGGTTAGGCCTAAAATTTGATGTTTTTGAGTTAAATTCATGTTTTATTAACTTTTAGCCATGTGATTTTAAATTTGATGGTTGGATCTTCTTTATGACACATTTTTAAACCATGAGATTTTTTAGTTTGAAGATCACATGTGTATAAGCCATGGATCAAGAATTTGATCAAAGTTAGTGGAGAGAAAAGTTTCTGTTTTGGACTAAGTTCAAAAACCAAAAACTCCAAGTGTTGTTTTGTGATTTTTAGTGGCTTTTGTTTGATGATTTAAAGCATGGTTGATCTTAGGATGATGTTATGAATATGTTAGAAGTAAGATTTGATTTTTTTTAATTCTTGGATATGTTTTTATTAAGGTCAAAACTTGTGATTTAAGGGTTTATTTTTTGTTAAAAAGTTTGGGTCTTTTTACAAAAAGTTTGGTGTTGATGATTAGCTTTTCTTAATGGATATTTTAAGTGTATTTTTAAACTTTGGATAGGAAGATCCTTGTTACAAAATTTTGGTTCAATCATAGGTTTTGAATATGGAAGAAATTGCAACCAAAATCAAGACAAATGGCCTATGTATGTTTCGGCCATTGTGAGTTTTCCATAGTTGTGATTGGTTTTAAATTTTTCTAAGTTGTTATTTGAGTTTAGGATAAAATTTACATGAGGAATGTAAATTTTGGTAATTTTTGGAGTTAGGATGTGAAATCTTTAAGTTATGGGTAAAATGATCATTTTCTCACATGTAGAGGGTAAAATTGTCATTTTACTCTAAGTTGTCCCTCTTCACTTTTCTAATTGTAAGTAATTAATTTCTAACTTTTAGAATACTCTCTTACAGTTCCTTGTGTTTCACGCTTTACACTCATAGGACCGACGATCGAGGTAAGTTAGCTTTTAACTTACTATCAGTTTAATGTGTATGAGTGATAAGTAAGGAAACTAAATTGTATGTATGCATGTTATCATATGTGTCATACCAAGTCATTACATATTTATCTGTTACACATAATTTATTCTGTCATAAATTATTCATCTATTACACAAGATATTCTGTCACGTATTGCTATACATTGCAAGTATGTCATGTTAAGTTAAGTATGTCATCTGTTACATGTATTTCATGTCACGTAATATTCACTATCACATATTACGTCATGTTAAGAAATGTTGTCTATTATATGGTATGTCATGTTACGAAATGTTTCATGTTACATGTATGCCATGTTATGAAATGTTCTCTGTTACATTTATGTCTTGAAGTATGTCATGTCTATCGTCTTACGTTCATGTTAGGTTATGCTACGTCAGGGCTTCTGTCTTTTATGTCACGTTCATGTTACGTCACGTTACGAAATGTCATGTATGCAAGTTATGTTATTCATGTCAATTACGACCTTAAGCGCTAGGATGGGATAATATCCTAGTGGAACTCATTTGTTCGCGCTGGAGTGTCTAAATAGGTGTGAAATTCCTTGGGTTGACGAAGTACAATCAACAGGTTGCGAATAGGGCCTAATTAGTTGGTCACCGGAGCGCGCCAGGAACTAATGCCAATGGAGCCACACTTTATGTTACGTGTGTCCACAGCAAGTGTGGCACAAACAAATAAGTCATGAGGCCACAACAACTGTGGAGCATACACTATGTGAAACACATCAATTGTGACACGTAGAATACGTGGGGCCACAACAACTGTGGAGTACGTATTAACGCATTCACAGCTGGTATAGAAACCTGTGATATGATGCGGTAATCGGCAGGGACACATGGCTCAAGGGGACCTGTGTAGCACCTATATGGTCACTTTATTAATTAAGTCCATTGAATAAGATTCCAAGTTCATGTATTTCACGTCCAAGTCATGTTTCATGTTATGCTATGTTCAAGTCTACTTTCACGCAATCATGGTAATCCCATGAGACAAGAATATATTTCAAGTTCATGTTATGTTATGTTCACGTTTACGTTATGTTTCAAGTTCACATTTATGTTATGTCATGCTCAAGTTCATGTTTAAATTATGCATGTTCACGTTCATGTTATGTTTCAAATCCATATTGATTTCAAGTTCACGTTCATGCTATGTTTAAAGTCCATCTTATGTTTCAAGTCACGTTCATGCTAAGCTTCAGTTTCAGTTTAAGTTATGTCAGTTATGTTATGTTGTATGTCAAGTTATGTTATGATTACTTATGATTTGATTATGTATTCATGTTTTTACTGTCATACATGCATCATTAACCTGTGTGGAAGTTTTCTGTTAACTTGCTGAGATTTGTAATCAAATCTCACTGTGATAGTCTCAACTACCATTCCCCCAAATTGATAAATTTTGTTACAGGATCTGAAAGAGAACCGGGAATCAACCAAATGGAAACGGTCGACTAAGCGACGGTCCAACGTAGATGCTAATACAGTAGTTACCTCAAATTACTATTTGTATTTGTAGAGTTCAATCTCCAGCACTCTTTTGATCACAACCATATGGACTATTATTGCTTAGCTGTTTAGTATGTCGTTAAGTATGAAATATGTTTTAGGTATTTGGGATATTTCAGTTTGGTACATAGTATTGCTAAAGAAAAAAATTTATTATCCGTTGCAAATATTGCATAATGCTATATGCATGTTAGGAACATTGAATCTTATATGTCATGAACGGGGGTAAGTAACCTTGTGTTGCATGTCTCGACGCTTCAAATGTCCGTCTGATCCCAAACGGAATTTGGGGGCATCACAAGTGGGCTATTCAATCTACACATCCAGCATATGAAAAATAGTAGTGCTACAGGTAGGCATAATGCCGTGCCTGCTCGCGAATGCCATTGACGTGGCATTTGCCATGTCAACAATTATATATTAAAAATAAATAAATAAAATAAATTTAAATAAATATTTTTTTTTTAAAAAAAAAGATGCAAATGAACCGAGCAGAGAACCATTCAAGTAGAAATCACATGCCCAGTTCAAGTGGAAGGGGAAAACGCCGTGCCTCACCATTTTGTCCTCTTCCTCGGCATCGTAGCTCCGACGTGCACTAGTTGCATGAAATTTTGTAGAATAACTTGACAGGAGCTTTCAAAAACACATACCTTATCGAAGCAAAGTCCCATGTTAAAAATCAAAACTGCTAAACTTAAATGGAAGAAGTCCAGCAGCACCTGAAAGTTAAACAATCCATTAGTTTAACAAGAGAGTATGCATAGGGCATGCCAAAAAGTTCATCGAAGTCAAAGAAAATCCATGATCTTAAAATTGATGTCTGTGATAAGCAAATTGAAAACAATTACATTACAAGCCGCTAATCCATCTCCACCAAAAAAAAAAAACAAAAAACAAAAAACAAAAGAAGAAAGAGGAGAAAGAAAGAAATTCAATAGTCCAAAAAGCTTTACTACAAATTCTTTTAAAGTTCAAAGTGGGTATTCTAGTTTAGGAGCCAATTTCACCAGATAAAATTGTAATGCAGAGATTGTATACCGACACTACAACCATGCATCTATATCGTGAAATAAAAACATAGAAACATCGAAATTTCTTCTCTCCTAAGTATCTTAAAAACAAGGTGGGCTATAATTTGCAAGAAATGTCAATCAGAAAATCATGTACATCGGTGGACCATGAAGAAGAAAAAGCAACATCAACAAAGATTTTAATTCATAATCCAAGAAAGAAAACATAGTAAATAGCCAACATTGCACAAAAGAGATTGAATTGAATCTCTGGATGACAAAGGAAAAGAAGTTGGTGCCTTGAAGACAAAATCTACTTTATCATAGTCCCTACAAGAAAACCTTCATATTAAACGAAAATGAAAAAGGAACAGATATCCAAAAAAACAGCCAAAATATGTAAATCTAAAAGATGAAAAGGCCATTTTACCTTCAAATTGAGATCGATTTGAAGCGCCAATCAATCCATCATTACAAAATGAGGTATTTGGATTGACTTTATAATGCAAATCAAAATCCTATAACCTGAGATTGACCTAGAAAGCTAGAGGAAGTGGACGACTGTTTCTAATTTGAGAAATCAGGAGTATTTCGAGGAACTGCCTCTGTTTATATATTAGAAATGAAGAAGAAAGATTGAGTACAGGAGAGAAACGAAGAAGATTGAATGAGTACAGGAGAGAAACAAAGAAGAATTTCAAACGGTAGGAATGAATCATAGCATAGAGAGCAGAGAGTTCCTGGGAGAGAGATCAAAGGCAAAAATGTAAAACTTTGTGGTTTTGCGTCGAAGGCATGCAAAAATTCATGGACTCTAAACTCACCGTTTTATTTACTCCAAAACAGTGCATTTTATTTCCACGTAAGAAATCGTCCGCAACAAGGCCCGAATCATGCCTGGGTTTAGAGTTTTCCTATGAAAAAAGTTGGGCTTCACCTTGATTTGTCCATCAAACTATATACCATACCTGACAAGAAATTACTTAGCCACATTAGAACTATCGAGAAATACTCATCGCCATTCATAACCCCATTAAAGTTCTTTTGTTGTTTCCAGTAAGAAGTTACTATCCATAAACAACGAGGAAAAACTGGAAGTCGGATGTTTAACCCGGTGACCCTACATACTTGAGGCACAAAATGCAAAGTTAAAACAGTAACTGAGTGAAAGTATGCATTAAGGTAAACAGGCGTCTCTTGAGGATTTGATAAACATAAAACCTAATTATACAAATCATCTTCATCAGCTCCAGCAGAAGACGTTGCAAATGGATCAGACCCAGCAGCCCCAGTTCGGGTCTCAGAGAACCTGAATTCAGTTCCAAAACCTCTAGACTGCTGCAAGGTCTGAGCAAACGCCTGGTATTTGCGTATATCAGCATCGCTAACACTCCTCCGGGCATACTTCATGGACTCCTCAAAATGAGCAGCTTTGATCTCTGCCACCTCATCCTCCACATCCTCGTCCATAGCCGCAGGATTCTCCATTCCCCTTCTCTCCCTCTCTATATCCTGCAATAATATCACAATTGAATTACGTCTAAACTCATGTCAAGCAATCTCTGGGATATAATTATAGCACCCCACTGTTTAAACAGATTCCTTTCATATTTTACATCTTTTTCATGAGACCATTGCTTCGCTCCTTTTATCTTCCCAATCCACAACCCCCCCACCTTCCCCAGCCCAATAAAAGGAAAAGAAAAAAGACCATCACAATAAAGTTTAAACCAGCAACCCCAGGAAAGGCAGAGAAGTATATTACTTAACCATCAACATCATGGTGTTCATTTTTTGTATTCCCCACCCATGGGTAGCCCATGTGATAAGGGTGAACTTGTGTGCTTGTGCCCCCCAAGTTCGAACTTCGATTTAAGTGGGAGGTCATGATGGTGGGTTACTGTGCTAGTCTATCTGGGAGTTTAGGTTCCATGGGTGAGTCCTAATGGCTCTGCCATGGGGTGGTTACCCGGTCGTAAAAATAAAAATAAAAAAGACATTACAATTATAAATGCATTCCTCCAAAGACAAGGTGGAGGAATGAAGATGCAGAATTGCAATGGATTATGGTTTTCTAAGAGTATAGAATGCCATATAAGCGAACAGATAACAAAGAATACCTTTTCTATGTTCTCTCTTATGGCATACTTGCATGCCCGCTGGCATATTTCTGTAATGTCAGCCCCACTGAAACCTTGAGTGTACTTGGCCAGTGCTCTCAAATCGACATCTTTTGAGACAGGTGATTTTCTCAAGCACGATTTAAAAATTTGATAGCGCGAATCCTCATCAGGAAGAGGAATATAAATTAATTGATCGAGACGACCTGGCCTCAGAAGTGCAGGATCAATTATGTCAGGCCTGTTGGTGGCTCCAATTATGAAGACAGTCTTTTTTGCAGACATGCCATCCATCTCAGTAAGGAGTTGGTTCAGAACTCGATCAGCAGCACCACCTGCATCCCCAACGCTGCTTCCTCTCTGCAACAATAATGATTATAAAATTAAATCTAAAAAAGACCAACAAATCAATTAGAAGGGATAATATGCAAAGCAGGATTTAATTATGCAACCCATACAAAATATCAACCATTACTCAATTAAGAGCCAAATCTTTCATCAAACTTTTATCTGTAAATAACTACCCATGCATTCTGTGTAGTCTACAATGTAAAGTTCCAAAAGACAATTCATTGGAGTCAAACAATTCCTTTTTTAAAGCTGGGAGAATATTACGTACTAAAACTTGAAAGCCTAGATTCAAACAAGAAACAACCTGAGTAGCAATCGAGTCGAGCTCATCAAAGAAAAGCACACACGGCGCAGATTGTCGAGCCTTGTCAAAAATTTCTCGAACATTGGCTTCACTCTCACCAAACCACATTGTCAGCAGTTCAGGGCCTTTGATACTGATGAAGTTTGCTTGACATTCATTTGCAATTGCCTTGGCCAAGAGAGTTTTCCCACATCCTGGGGGACCATAGAAAAGTACCCCTTTTGAAGGTGACATTCCAAATTTCTCGAACTTCTCTGGGTGCTCCACAGGATACTGAACAGTCTGTCACAAAGATAAGGCAAAACAAGTTTACAGATATTCACTGGTAAAAGAATCACAAGAAATAAACTGAAATCCAATCTAGAAAAAAGCTTACCTCTTGAAGTTCCCGCTTAACATTCTCAAGGCCTCCAATGTCCTCCCAGCTGACATTGGGCACTTCAACAACCTGTTCAAACATTAATCAATCAAAAAATTTATCCTAAAATTTAAGCATCGATACAACGAGTAAAGAAACCTAACGAAAGATTTTATCAAAATGAACTCACAGTTTCACGCAAAGCAGATGGGTTGCTAGTTCCAAGAGCAGTGTGGAAGTGTTCATTCGTAACAGCCATGGTGTTAAGTATCTCAGCATCAATAGATTCATCTTCCAAGTCAATCACATCCATCTTCTCTCTAATGCACTGCAGTGCGGCTTCAGTACAGAGAGCTGCAAGATCAGCACCAACATACCCATGGGTATTTTTTGAAATTCTTTCCAAGTCAACCTGTAAGGTGAACAGAATTTACTACCAGCTCTATGGTAATAAAGTTAGGCATCTAATAACAGAACATGAGATATAAAATCTATTACCTATATAATTCTGGAGCATCCTCTTTGTATTCTAATCAGCCACCTCATCATTTCATTTTATTTTAGTAACCTATCACAACCCTTCACGTGCTAAAAATCCCTTCTATTGTATTGTCTTTATTACTACAATAAACTCACTCGATTATTGACATGAAGGTTTTTTTTGGGAAAAAAAAATAGCTCTGAAGATGAAATGTTTGCTATCATTTATGACTACTAATTCAATGGAGAGGGGAAAGAAAGACTTTTCATCTTTAACTGGATATTGATTTCCCATTACTTCTCTCTTTGGCTTTCTCACCATTAATCTTATTGTAGTTATTGACTCTTTGACTTCCTCATGTAATAACTATTATATTTTAATTTCACAGGTCGACGATTAGTTTACCAAAAGTTCAAGCAAATGCTGAGTTCATATTGCAGGTCATGTGCCATCATAGTATTTAGAGTCCACGATTGGATCCAAATCCACAAGAATCTGTTCCAGCTCTAATATATATCATGACACTGGCCAACAAGGTCAAAATAGGCGAACTTACATCATCAGAGAGCTTCATGTTCTTGGTATGGATACGAAGAACTTCAAGACGCCCAACTTCATCAGGAACACCAATGTCTATTTCCCTATCAAACCGACCAAACCTTCTCAAAGCCGGGTCAATGCTGTTTGGACGATTGGTAGCCCCAATAACAATAACATGAGCCCGAGATTTCAGTCCATCCATGAGAGTCAACAGTTGTGAAACAATTCGCCTTTCAACTTCACCATGTGTCTTCTCCCTCTTAGGAGCAATAGAGTCAAGCTCATCAATGAAAATAATAGATGGAGCATTCTTCTCAGCTTCTTCAAATGCCTTCCGGAGATTGCTCTCACTCTCTCCAGCCAATTTGGACATTATCTCCGGCCCATTAATACAGAAAAAGAACGCCCCAGTCTCATTAGCAACAGCCCTTGCGATTAATGTTTTTCCAGATCCCGGGGGTCCATAAAGCAAAATTCCTTTAGGTGGTTTCACACCAATTGATTTGAAAAGCTGAGGATGCCTTAGTGGCAGCTCCACTAACTCACGAATCTGAGCCATCTGCTTCCGAACACCGCCCACATCATCATAACCAACTTCATCCAACCTATCCTCATCCTCCCTTCTGACAGGCTCCCCCTCACAGAAGATTTCAGTGTCTGGGGCAACCACACAATACTCCCCTGGGTCAGTTTCAATGACCTTGAACTCCACACTTCTCATACCTCCTCTGACAAGGAATAAATCTCCCTTCCTCACAGGACGATAAGCCTCCAAGAAATAAGCTGCAAACTCAACAATGGAAATGGTGTCACATAACATCAGAAAGGATTAAACCAGTGATTCAATAAGAACTCTTGCCAAAAAAAAAAACAGACGTATTCAAATGTCATACATCTTAAAAGCACATTTTGAAGGGGACTTTTCAAGTAATATACCTATTTTGGTCAGTGCTCAAAATTTTCTACTAAAATCAAATGTCATATTCATAGGTCCACGGTTCCATTTGAGGTAAATTGCAACCAATATATGTTTGTAAGATGAGACTCACAGTAGAATAAATCAATGCTCTAAGACTCCCTGAACCTTGACACAATTGCACCAACTCCTTTAAAACTTATGGAAAGAGTAAATAGATCCTTCTGTTAGACTTCCCTCTAAATTGATAGCGGCACGCATAGCTGTCATGTGGAATAACAACACACACAGCGAAAGAGACAGACCGGATTAAGAGAAAATTTTTAGAAAAAACAAAAATAATCCTAAAAGAATCTTCTATCACCATAGCAACCTCCCTTCTCTACCACAACCCAATCCAACTGAAATTGCCACAAAAGCATCTGTCTCAACAGCCAACTTATAAAATGGCAAATGCATTTTCGTGTCTTCCTACACGTCCTTCGTTGACGACAGACCAGATATAGTAGTTGTACTTGTCTTGAATCTTCTAACCCCGAACTATTTCCACATCCATGGTGCTTCTAAACACAGTTCCCGAAAACCCAAAAACGCCTGTACTAAATAGAAGCCAAGTTTCTGAAAGACATCCCATCAGGCATCTTGTAAGCATTGAGTAAAAGATGCAAATTTACATACATGCCAATCAAAGTTATTACTGTGCAAACATCAGCATTGAATCTGGATTTGATAAATGAATATGGAGCATTGACATGGTGGGGGCTTATTTGAGTTTGGCAACCAGTGAGTGGCCCTATATCAACAACTTAATATACCTTGATAGCTTCCGTGGGGATGGAAAACTGACTAGTCACTTTTTACTGCACCCCAAGGCAGATATTTGTCCCTTTGCTTCACCAACCAATTCATCCTTAATGCACATCCACTCTTTCCCTCAACAACACTACCATGCTCCCCCAATCCTTGACTAACAGAAATCCTTTAAAGGTTTTCAAGTATAAAGTTCTGATCTTGCAGGGTAGTGGGTACCAAGTTCACTTAAAACATTTTTTTTCTTGTCTCTCGTTTGGGGTGTGTTTTGGATGGTGCTTGCCAAGATGTTAGAGATGGTAATGGTAGAGTGGGTCTAAACCGTGTCCTTGGAAGCCCATCACAATCACATGGAAAATGAAGGCTAACTAAAGGTTCAGTTAACTTACCAAAAAATAAATAAATAAAAACATATGCTCCCAGTTGAACCCCTTGTCCAAATAGAATAGGACAAACAGAGGAGCCACTAATCTCATTTGGCATAAGGAGAATATATACAATCAATTCACAAAACCAAGAAAAATAAACTAATCCATAATTTCAAACAAAGGTGACAGGGAAGTTTGGATAGTGAGTTGAGATGAGATGAGAGTTGAAAGTTGAACAAAATATTATTAGAATATAGTTTTTTAATATTATTTTTGTTTTAGAATTTGAAAAAATTAAATTGTTTATTATATTTTGTTTGAAAGTTTAGGAAAGTTGTAATAATTAGATGAGATGAGTTGAGATCAACACATTATTCAAACAACCCCATCTCAATTCACCACCAACTAGAAAGAGTCCAGACCCTTACTCTTTTGTAATTAAAAATAAATAAAAATCCTTATCTCATGGCTAAGAATACTAAGTACCCAATTAATGGATGTTGGACTTTGTCCAGACCAAGAATAACTCTAATAAAAATTTTATCGATGAAGCTGTCTTTGAGAAGAAAAAAATAATGTTCTGGATACCTCAAATATTTTAATTCCCAAATATTGGGACAATGCACCAGAGTGACCCATAACCAATGAAGGGACCCTCCATGCAACATACAGAAACTGTGTTAATTTGGAAGATATAACAAAGCAAGGGTGGGAGTAATGACCTTGAATGAAGGCAAATGTTTCACTTTCCTACAATCTATAGCTTCAAATAACAAACAGTTTTGAAAAAGTAATGCCTCAAGGGGAGGGAGAAAAGCAACAGTAAAAACCTTCTGCTTGAAATGAAGGAACTTAAGCATTGGCAAATGCATCAAAACATGATTTTTTTGTATCTCTTTCTACTTCTTGCTAGATGAATTTGTAGTACACATCGTGTTACCATTTTGAAAAACAACCATTTATCAAAGAAAAATGCATAAAAGAAGAAAGTATCTACTATCTACGTTCATAGTTAAAACACTTACGTTTCAGGTATGCATCAAACAGACTACCAGTAACCCCTTCAATAGTATCATCGACTGGCAGTATGTGGACACGTTTCCCATACTTCACGTCAGGGGACTGGTGCACAGATACTACATCTCCAAGCCGAACCCTCAGATTTGATCTAACAACCTTGTTCATTCTAATCTTTGGAACCTCACACGTGTCATCAGCAAGAGCAATGCAGATTGTATCCTTACGTTTCTTGCCCTGCCATCCAGTTTGCCAAATATAATTTAAAAAAAAAAAAAGGCATAACAAACAAAATACTCTCTACCGTGCATTTATAAATTTTATGAAACAAACACGAGCATGGGAATGCAAACAACAACCGCAAACGAATACAATGACTTCAAAAACCAAGTTTTTGTTCATTAATCACCCAAACTCCAACTATTTTCTGTGATATCATACTAATTTGTTTCAAATTCAAACAATCTTCATCATACAAAAAAAGCTTATAAAGACAAAGGCACCACCATAACCGCAAACAAATACAAAACAAAAAACGATATTCCCACGGAACTAGATTAGAAAACTTCCTATACAAGCTCTATCATTTCAAGGCACTAGGCTTAATTCAAGAATAATTTTCATGCCAAGGCTCTTTCCCAGAGACAATATCAAAATTTGAGGAGAGCAGACTTGGTTTGTGCAAACTGGCATTTAATTTGAAATAAAAAACTCTGGAAGAAATTTGAGGAGCATAACGCTTTTTTTTCCTGGGGGCCGAGAGGATTAATTAGCCATGTAGATCAATTGAAGTATAGAGGAACCTGACCGTGGACCTGGAATTGGTACCGGAACTGAACTACCCTAACTCCATGGCATTCAAGCTAATAAATACCAAATAAGGAACATCCATTGGCTGGCACAGATATCGAGAGTGATCATGAACTCCATTACTTCGTCAAGGAGGGAAGAAAAAAAAGAATTTATAAGTCATTAAAGATCGTAAACACTCAATCCTCCTAAAGTATTCATGGCATAGCAAAAAAGTGGAAGAAAAAAGAGTTAACCAGAGCTGAGAACAAACATTAACATACTGAGCTAGTCAAGTCCTCAAAGCACAACTCAACCCCCCAAGCTGTTTCACCAAACTCTTTGAAGCAAAAACAATATCCAAGGATTGTGCACCCAAGATAAAGCTCCATTATAGCCAAAATAAATAAATAAAACTCCGCAACCAACATCTTGGCTATTTCTCACAAAACAATGAAACAAACCCCTCAAAGCCTCTAAGTTCAACACAAACAAGCACGACACCAATAATTCGTATAATTTTTCTTTTTATAAGTACAAATTGGGGAGGAAACCTTGTTACGATAAGTTTGCATCCCACGTAATATCCCTTGATTGTGCCTAAGGCCACTCATAAGCTTAACACAAACCTATTTCAGGAATCTAATCAAACCCTCTCCAACCATTACAATAAACCTACTAATCTATTACCTTGATGAGAATCGTATCACCGCGAAAGAGCTGGAGCTTCTCCATGGTCTCTGGGTGCAACGCCACTACCGAGTTGTCATCGTTGATCGCCTCGTCAACGACTAAACGGTTTGGCGACTTTTTCCGCTCCAGAATCGCCGTCGAGAAGTCTTTCTTCCCTGATTTCCTGAAATCACAATCCAGGAAAAAAATAAAACTATTATATTTTCGGAAATCAGGGTTTAAAAAACCAGCAATAAAATTTGCTACAATTATTTGGGGGGGGAGTCGACTTACGAGTCAGAGGATTCGGGCTGGTTAGCCATAATGTAGGAGCTCGTAGGATCGGAAAATTGTGAGACGAGGCGAAGATGGCTTGAGACGAGAGTAAACGGGTTTATATATTAAAAATTGGGGGCTCTTTTACGATTGGACATCTTATTCTTTAATTTTGATTAATATATACTTCTTTTACTTTTAACTAATCATTTAAAATTTATATTAAATTAATCATCACACTCTATATAATAATAAAATATTATTATATTTTTTTAATTAATTTTTATTTTTAATTACTTGTTTATTTTATTTTCATAATTTTTAATAACCTCTAACAATCTATAATTCTTTTTATATTTAAAAAGAAGAATGAATTTATTGTAACTTATATTTTGACTGAAAACAATTTAGTTAATTCAATATAGAGTAAATATAGATGATATTTGTTAAATTTGAAAATGAAAAGATATTTGACTAATTCAATATCAATGCTCTAAGATCGACTTGTTTGGTAAGAAATATTTATGTGGTGGTGTTTGGCTGCTAGGAATTGGGAGATTGGAAATGGGAAATTGGATTTGGTGCCTAATTAGATAGGGAGATGAGATGAGATATTTTAGATGAAAGTTGAATAAAATATTGTTATAATATTATTTTTTAATATTATTATTATTTTGAGATTTGAAAAAAATTTAATTGTTTATTATATTTTATGTGAAAATTTAAAAAAGTTGTAATGATAAGATGAGATGAGATGAGATGAAACACATTTCTTGTAACCAAATGACCTAATCTTAAGGCTTTCTTTGAATTCAAAAAGCATCTCAATTCATCTTATTTAATCATTACAATTTTCTCAAATTTTTAAATAAAATAAAATAAACAATACAACTTTTTCAAATTTCAAAATAAAAATAATATTCCTATTAATATTCTATTCAACTTTTAACTTTTATTGCATCTGATCTACGGGTGACAATATATGACACGACCCGTTAACTCAATACGAACACGATACGAAATAAGTGAGTTTAGATTTATGTTAACAAGTTTGGATCAAAACGATTGACCCATTAAGACACGATACATTAACGGGTTACTAACAGGACAACCCGCTTAACCCCGTTAGTGACCCATTTAGACCCTTTAAATTTTTTACTAGAAAATACAATTATATCATTTTTAACCTAAAAACACAAAAATATTCTAACCCTATTTCGTATTTCCTAAGGCTCAGTTTGGATACAAAAGTCCTCCCAACTTATCTCATCTAATTATTACAACTTTTTCAAATTTTAACACAAAATATAATAAATAATTCAACTTTTTCAAATCCTAAAATAATAATAATATTAAAAAATAATATTTTAACAATATTTTATTCAATTTTCATCTCAACTCATCTCATCTCAACTCATCATTCAAATCTCTCCTAAATCTCTCTTAGGTTATGTTTAGATAGTGAGGTGATTTCACATTATCTGTGAAAAGTAGTGAAAAAAGTAATGATAAAATATTAAATAAACACACCTCTACCCTCAATCTCTCTCAGTTGACTCAGTTCTCATAAGTCATGACTGTCCCCCACACTTCCTCTAGATTGTAATTTTGGACTTATGTAGTTAGTTTTATATTTTTAGGAGATATTGTGACTTTAAATTTTATATAAAATTATGTTAATGAGGTCAAATGGATTATTTGGGTCAATTCAATCCCTTTGCATAAACGGATTGACACTGGTCAAAACGGGTCGTGTCATGTCGATATATTTTTAATTAATTCATAACGAGTCATGTCGTGTCAACCCGTTATTTTAATAGATCGTATTAGGATTTGGAAATCTTATCTGTTAAGCTTAACAGGTCGTGTTCAAATTGACCCATATCATATAATATACACGTTAGAACGATTTGCTATTCTCATCTCATCTTAACTAATTATCCAGACTTCCCATAAAACAATTTTGGGCCTCTTAAAATTGAAGCCTGCAACCATCATTACAAGTGTGAGCCCTATTTATTGTTCTTTTCCAATTACTGCAGAGGAAAAACCAACCATGTTGCCTTAGACGAGAAGGGGATTATTCTAGTGAGGTTGGTATCAATGTTGTAAGGCCATTGGTCCAAGTCAAAAAATTGACCGAATAGATACTCTTATTGGTCGATCTCGGAGTATGATTTTTTTGGACCGAGAGAGATTAAATGTATATATATTGTTAAATATTTTTTTATATATATAATATATTATTTTATATAGTAGTTGTATAAATTAATTATGTAATTTTTATCCAAGTGATCACTATTGACTATATATACAATGAAATTATTTAATATTCATTAACCATATATAAAATGTTAAAGAGATCACTTCATTTTAATTTTACTAATTTAGTTAATTTTTCTACCAAAAAAGAAAAGAGAAAAAAAAATGTTCATGGATCTACTGGACTAATAGTTAGAGGTGGCAATATGTGACACGACCCGTAAACTTAACATGAACATGACACGAAATTAGTGGGTTGGGTTTAATGTTAACAGGTTTAGGTCAAAATGGATTGATCCATTAAGACATGATTTATAAACAGGTCAATAACGGGTCAACCTGCTAAACACGAAATCAACCCATTTTGAACTGATAGCCTACTCGAACGTCCCATTGGCTACACAACCACCCGTCGTCTCCTCCAGGGTGTTAGCCACAGTCACTAATTCAGCTCTTGTGTCACCTCGACGTCACCGGCTCCCTAGGCTGGTGGGTGGCCGAGATAATGCCGCTGACGAAGCAATCTCGGGCTTAGGGGACACATAGAATGGAGAACCAAGAATGGAGACCTTGTCCCCATCAAGATCAATGGCCTGGAGACGAGGTCATGGGTGGATCAGGGCACGAAGAAGGAATGTCCTCGTCATCACCTAAGCACGTTGCTACCCCAGCATCAACCGGCACTTCGAAGTCATCAAAGTATGCATAGGGAATCACCTCCAGGGGAACCTCAGGCGGTAGGACGAAGACGCAGGATTCCCTTGGGGGTGGGTCAAGGAAAGCTAAAAAGAAGGTCATCTCTAACTTTTCCTCCCCTCGGCTGAGGATTCCCTTGGGGTAGAAGACTGAAACGCCTAAGGCAATAGGAAGGGGTGTTGTTCAGCCCGAGAAGCGTCATCGCCACCTAAGGAATGCAGTTGTGCACACATTGGTTCCAGGTTCCATAGCCCTTTGACATGGACGGAGCCCGAGAGGATTGGCCCACTGGAGGCCGCCCTTGTGATTCAGAGCTGCTGTCGTTGCTACCCGACCCCGATGACTCCTTGGCCTCCTCTACCTTGGTGAGAGACTTCTTCCCCTTTCCCTCCAATGGAGGGCTGGGAGGTATCTTTCGGCCCCGACAAGCGAATTGACCACTTGGGAGGCGTCTTCAGATGAAACAGGATCGATCTGACGACACCAGGAACTAGTCTATGTTGGTCCTGGTCAGCAGAGCATCAAAGTGAACCTCCTCTAGGTGCGCCTCCACCTAAGAGTAAATGGCATCCAGCCGAGCTTGCTCCTACCCGGTCAGATCCAAGCTGATTTCCTTGTCGTCCGGCATGACTCCCCAAGTAGAGCAAAAGGGAAACTCGAGGTAGGCCATCTCCTTGGTGAGAAACTCCCACCCTTGGGCTGTGACAAAGAAAAACCACTTGAACCAATCTTTAACCTGGGAGAAGTGGCTCTCCAAGTAGGCAACCTTATATCATGCGCAAGAGCGAAAGCTGCAGAGGTTGTGGCTCAGATGTTGCACCCCGTGTGTGAATAAGAACCACCTGGCAATCAAATCTATATAACCTTCACTCGCGAGTCCCAGGACCATGCGCCAAATAATGTATCAACATAGCAAAATCCTCCACATATTGGGATGATGTTGTGATGGAGCTTGGCTAAGTAAGTCCAGGATTTCTTGGACCAGGTGGCAGAAAGGAAGCTGTAGTCCATTAGTGAACATCAAAGGGTATAATGCCACCTTCGCAACAAAACCCTCCTAGTTAACGGCCCCTTTGCGAAAGAAGACCTGAACGATCTCATGTCTGCGGAAGTGACCATCGAGGACCAGTGATACCCTTCGAAGTACTGAGACTCATCGCGGACCTTGGGGGATCGAGGCCCCCAGGGACCCTAGAAGGTCCCTCCGAACAAGTTGAGTGAGAACCTTGGGAAGAAAAACATGAGGTGTTCTTGGATGCCATTGAAAGAGAAATAAGAGGGCTGAGGAGAGCTGAAACAGGAAAGAACAAATGAGGTCACAACGAGAGTCAAAGAAAGCAAAAAGGAAGAATCAACATGGGGCTCAGGTTTAAATAGGCAACTATGGAGATCTGGCAGCCCAGACAGGAAAGTGACACATGTCGTCAGAAACAAAATGACGGGGTAACAGATCCTGCGATTTTCGCTGCACGAGGGGACGTGGTATCCAACCATTAGACGCAACCCCCGACATGGGAAAATAGACGAGTGCACGTGACAAGCAGCCCACACGCCATGTGTCATAAGTCTCTAGGCACAAAAAAAAAAGGGAAAAAGAGAAAGTAAGAAAATAAGACAAGAAATTCCCACCGTACACGTACAATAGGAATTTATGGGGTAACTGAAATGGATGTTTACTTCCTCTATCGGGCTGGGCCTAACTGCAAGAAGTATTTACATCCCAAGCCAAACCAAGTCTATCATGGAAGCCTAGTGTTCAACAATACCGTCGGCCAACAAATTGTGTAAGGGAGAAGAAGGCCTAAGGCCTGAGCAGGAAACCAACTAACAAGGGAATGTAGGATGCTGCCTACACTAAAACTACCTTGCAAAAACATGTTGTGACAAAGCCACACTTCATTTAAGGATCAGATACGGGACATGGATAAAGATCGCGGCAAAACCTCCTATCACTAACAGTGCATTTATAAGGACCATTATGATACATTGTCGTCGAAATGGCATTGTTTGATAAAAACACAATCAAGTCCTTCTGTCCAGCACCGTCCAAGGAGTTTAAAAGCATCAGTATCGAGGTCGATGTCCCAGTCTTTTTACCAAAGTTTGGCCATTTGGTTGAAAAGGCAGGAAATAACAAGTTTGGCATATCTTGTAACACCCCGCTTCCTCAAGGTTAAGAACAACGTCATTTCTAGAAACTTTAAGGGAGCCAGAATGCTACTACTGACCTTGACTAAAAAATCTTCTTATTCTTAGCACCAGGTACAAAGATTCATTATAATAAATAAAATCATTCAAAATACTGAAATTATAAAATAGAGTACGTGTAAGCACTTATTAAAATTTCTTAAACTTGTACTATAAAAATCACAATTGAAAAACTGTGTAGATGATCTAAGCCTCTACCATGCCTCCCTGGGCATTTTGTCCTGTAGCTCCATATTCATAAATTTCATCACCTAGGGTGGTATAAAACATAAAACAAAACTAAAATGAGTCAAAAATTCAGTAAGAAACCCACCATAGCTTGAAAATAATAAATATAAGGTTTTTCATAAAATATTTTATACTGAGAATTTAAAATTATGATCATTCATAAATATACTTATGCCATGCATGACTTAAAAATATATATTGTATCTTATCTGATTTATTTGACTTATCTGAATTATCTGACTGGCTAACATACTTAACTCTTTGTGCAAAATTGTGCATCGATCCCACATCCTGTGGCTACAAGGCGAACCGCTGATATGATCTTATAGTAATATACTGTGGTAGACCATGCTTGAGTCCGTGACTTGCATATCCACCCTGACTGTATTGGTACTATGCATCTGAATGGCCATCTTATTAATCTAATTTTTATCTTACACTTGATCTTATGAAAGCTTACGTATCTTATGCAAAGTCAGATACATGACATACATAATACATACATGATGATAAAATGCGAAATTAAATATGATCATGTATTATGATGAATGATGTGCTTGCAGATATCATGACATGCATGGTACATAAATATTGACTTCCAAAGAGCTGGCTTTAATAATAATTTATCTAACTAGCTAATGAGTGATAATCCTAATTTTATGATCAAGCTACTTAGCTCGTAGCGCTAATCCAATGTTTGAATCAGGGTGCAACTGATTACTTATAAAACAGGCACATGACTTGCATCAATTTTCAATTAATTGCATACTTTGTAATTAAAACATGAAATGCTAAAATAATCTATATTTCTTTAAAGACCAAAATGCTTAAAACCCTAAAATAGTCTAACCTTTCGAGGACCCAAATTCTTGTACATCCATATTCTCCATTAAACCCATAAAACATCAATGCAAGCAAGCCCCGGGCCCATTTAAAATTGCATAGCCCATAACACAATATAACATACCAGCCCGTAACTGAAAAAGATAGAGAGAGAACTAATGTGAGAGTGAGAGAAAATTGAGAGGTGCTAAGAGAGAGAGAGAGAGAGAAAGTGCGTGCTGTGGGGCATAAACCAAGAGGGTGAGGGCCATACCGTGGGGCAACCGAGATGTTTACAATAATGTCAAGGGTTGGGCGTGACTATTAGTAGTGGAGGGAGGCAGTTTGTGGTGGTGCAATGGGTTGGCTTCCAACATACATGGAAAATTCATGCTTGCTTTGTTTGTGTGGAGGCTTGTGGGCTAGGTGTTGGATGGTGGGTGGCTCAAGGCAGAGTATGGCTGAGCAGTGGTGTAGTCATGTTGTAGCACGAAAGACCTGGTGGTGCAACTGCGACTCCCTGTGGAGGAGGGGAAGTGCTCTATTTTAGGTTAAGGAAAATAAAGGTTTGGGTGGTGCAACTGGTTGGCTCGTGGCTGAACTGTTGCTATGGTTTCTCGTGGCGTTGCTGTGCAGAAGGCGGCATAGAGGGGTTGGGCAATCACGGTGGTTCGTGGCTCCAACTTGCTAGCTTCGACATTGTTGTTGGGGGTTGCTTTGCTATCACATGGGGCTGGTTTTTCTTGCAGAAGGGAAAACACGGCACTATCGTGGGGTTAAGGAAGAAAGGGTGGCCCACTAGCTTGCTAGAGAAAAGGGATACGTGAGCGGCAACCCTAGGGACTTAAGGAAGATGACTTACGTGCGTGGGTCTGAACATATAGAAGGCATGCAGTCGAGTTTAGGAATTTTAATGTGAAAGGACTCTAAAATTGTAACCCTAGTCTGATTGAAATTGAACACGTTCATGGGCTTCATAAATAAATCGGACCTCAGTTCTCAAGTACAAAATAAATCCAACTGGTCCAATAAATTTTTATGGGCTTTTAGAATAATTTATTGGGCCAATTACTAATTAAATAAGGTCCACTTGGTTTATAAAATATTAAATGGGCTTAAGTCCAACATCGCTCATTAAACCAAATTTAGACTCAATAAAATTATTCATATTGCGTCTCTAATAATTTCAGGTCGGGGTGTTATCTACATTGTATTTAGCTAGACTTATTTTTGTTGGCCAAATTTGTCCATCAACTTCAGTTGACTAAATAACTTTCTCAAATATTTTATTCATTGTTTTGGCGCTAGTTTCATTTCTCTCTTTTCATTCTCTTTATCTCTTCATTCTTCAAGATTATGCTTGGCCACTTCTAAAGTTTTCTCAGAGAGCAAAAAATAACTGGAAGGAGTTCTTAGGTGCTTGAAAGGAGAAACAAAAAAACACTGGAAGCTTTGAATTGCTAGGTTAGTTCTCTCTCTTGCTCTTCACATAATCACCATTTTTTGTCTTATCTCTATAGCTTACCTTTCTCTTTCCATGCTCTGTAATTTTCATTTGTTTTATTTTCTATCTACTTGTGCAATCTTTGTTGGATGCTATCCCTAGAATTTTTAATGTAAATGAAATATTTGGCTTTCTAATATTTGTATTTGCTTAACAAGATTTTTTTTCCAATTTAATCTGGTTGTAATTTGAACATGTACAAACTAGTCCTAAAGTTTCCCTTTTGTGTGTGACCTTTCCTTTGCCCTTGGGATGTAACGGAGACTTAAAGCATTGGAACATGCAACACAAGGTTACATACTCCTGTACATGACAGTTAATATGTAATGCATCCTAGAAATGCAGCTAGCAGTATGTAATAATCGCTGCAAAAAGTAAGGGTGAAAATGAACTTATGCCAGAATAACTAAAATCATCCCAATAATATTGATTAAATCATAAGTTCAAATCATTAGGTAGCTTAATCTTAGTACAAAATACCAAGTTTCCAAAAATCTAAACCAGCTTCTTCATGCACTCTATGACACGAAGGTTCTGGCCTAGAAATATCAATATAAGATCAAATTTCTTGTCGACGTCTAGTTCCTCCTCAATCCTCTTGATCCACTGGTCTATTGGGTCCATCTGCACCTACAACTTCTATCATTTTGAGTGAAATGATAGTGGGTACACAAATGGTGAGATTTACTTAAAATTTCAGTAAATTAGACAACCAACGTGCACAAAAATAGACTATGCATGAAGAATAATAAATATGAAATGCATGCAATGCAGAAAACTGTATTTGTCTCCCATTCAGATTTCTCAACAAGATAGGTTTTTTATGCACATTTTCTCCTAGAGAATATAATTTCACTTCCGTCTTAAAAACTTAGTCTTTCATTAAGAATCACATAAAATCATGGAATTAATGTAAAGTGTGGTATCATCACAGTTCCCCATATGCACTGTAAGTACTTGTCGGTGACCGTAATACAACTCAAGTGGAAACTACGTTGTCTATAGACTCATTCTCAATGCATTGGTAATATAATATAACATAACATAACATAACATCATAAAAATAATAACATGTACACCCACCAGTTTTAGATGTCGTAACATATGACTTCGCTCCGGTGTTTTTTAAAAAGAACTCATTCGAAGCCTGTTGACTGTTCTTCGTCAACCTAGGGGTTACCATTCCATATTTAATTACTTCAGAGTGGACATAGTAGTTCCACTAGGATACTTCCCCATCTTAGCCTTTGGGGTTGTGATAAAATAATTTTTCATGCAATACTTTAAAAAAAAAATGATTTTCATGATATGTATGAATGTGGCACATTTAAAAAATGATAATTGTATGCAAAATGACAAAAATGGAACATAAGATATGACATTTCATGCTCAAAATGACAATCATAAAATGAATGCGACATTTATCGATAAATCATAAATAATCATCAAAGTCTAAGTTTGAGGCCAACTTACAGACTATTGAAGTTGGAAGTGAGGTAGTGGTGGTGATAAAAATTGCACTAAGTTAGAATCTATACTATCTTAAGGAAAAATAAAATTTTCTAAATAAGGAGAAATTACGAAAATGCCCATAACTTCCAAATACTGCTACTAATGCAAGTGCTCTCCAAACCGTCTATGCCTTAAAAATCAAAAGGATCTTAGCCTATTCATCCTCAATCCATGGCATGCTCTCTCTTGTTGGTACGTATATGAAATTTTGACTATTGATCATCATGAATGCATGCATGACAAATTCCTCCAATAAAAAGATGATCACTAGAAATCCCCATTGACAAAATAAAAGCTTAACATTGAGCAAGTTCATCTCAACACTTAGTCATGCCTAATAGAATCCTTAAATCTAACTAAACCTCAAGTGATGCATGATATAACCTTTCGATGCTAGAATTAAATCATACATTCTTCTTATCCCAATCAGAAGGTTTCCTAAATACTCATATTTTAAGCCTAAGTGAAATAAGTTAATTTCCTCAAATGAAGCATTCTTAAAAGTCAAACTATAGTTTTGATGATCAACATAAGATAGAGATTAAAAACTATTATGACATGTTTCTAACCTCAAACTAAACCTTAAAAAAATATTCTAAGATATACTCGAATCATATCATGAATTATCAAGGCATGCCATAACTAATATCTTCACCAAAAATAATTTAAACACTAAACCTATATTCACCAATATTTCAGCTTCTAGATAAACATGATATCTCATGCTATATTCACTCAAAATTAATACTAATACTCAAAGACACAACTTAACATATAAAATAAGATCTAGAAATAAAAACTTACAATGATTTTGTGGCCCTCCTAAGCTTCCCACTCAAAACTCACAAACTCAAGAACTCACTTAGAACACTTAAGAACTCTCAAAGAACAAGGGAAGAGAGCTCTCAAGAGTACACATGGGTGCCGATTGGTGTGAATACGGATTTTGACATGTCATTACGTTTAATGACATGTATAAAGGTTTATCTAAAGTCCTAATATTATCTATGAATAATGGAAATGGATAACCAAATAAGGAAATTTTAGAACAAAAGGATGAGAAATGATAAGAATAAAAAATCAAGTTTAAAACATAGTTTAAAGATCACTAATCGTTTGGTGATCGATCAATGCTCTTAACCAAGATTCTAAACTCAATTTAGGCCTCGTTTGTTTTTAGATATGAGATGATATGAGATTATTTGAGATTAACGTTAAAATGTTAAATAAAATATCGTTAGAATATATTTTTTAATATTATTTTTGTTTTGAAATTTGAAAAAATTGAATTGTTTATTTTATTTTATTTTATATGGGAATTTGGAAAAGTTGTAATGATGAGATGAAAGGTTTTCAGAGTTTTCAAAGTTTTAGATTTTAGTTTTGAAAGCAAATCAGGCCTTAATTCTTTCTAAAGCTCTTAGGGTCGTGGATTACTCTAATGAGCTATTATTCTAGATTCTAATGTTGATCTAAGAGTTAATCTATATGGGTAAATAGGCGGGGTGTAACAAAAGATAGAAAGAATAAAATAAACTTTTTGAAGAAGCATGTGATCATGACAATAAGATGCTTTGTCTTAGGCAAGAGGAATTACGCTCTAAACAAGAGAAGATTCTTGATGAGTAGGAGAAAGTACGCCCTTTAAGAAAATAAAGAAGAAACTAATACAAGTGTCATGTCTCCAATGCTACAAGAATACTATCATCAACTACAAATGAAATCCTTGAAAGTCGTAGTAAGAGAAACTAGTATATTTTAGAATGTATTTTAGGTTAGTTTTCATGATGTATTTTGAACCATACATATTGTTTGTAAGGCTTGTTTTTTGGTTGAGTAATTTAAACTTTTCTTTGAAGGTTTGATGCTTCTAAGTAAGAACATTTTATTTTTTGTTTTTGGATCCATTTATGTTGGACATATAAGGTTCTCTAAAGGTTCTTATGATGACATGCATAATTTATGTTGTATATTCATTAAAAAGGTCATTGCACGATTTGAGTAAAAAAAAAATCATACTATATTCTTTGCATAAGAGAAATGTTTACCCATTCTTCTAAAAAAAAAAACAAAATGAAATGATTGTGCAAAGAAGAAATAAAACATCAATACAATCATATTTGACAAAATCATATGCTTCGCTATATAGTTGCCATAAGTGGTCAACAAGATCTACTTAGAGTTGACAATGCGCTTTCTTATCTTTAATATCATGATCACGTTGAACGAATTCACTAAATTCAGTTGTAGGGTTCGATGACACTTGCTCATTTGGGCTTTCATTGAACTGTTCATATTCGAAAGCTTCAAATCCATTGTCAACCATTTCATCTTCAATAATCATTTTGTGTAAAATTATGCATGCCGTCATAATATTGTCGAGCATTTCAATGTGAAAAGATCGTGCAAGTCCATGAACTATTGAAAATGGTGCTTGAAGCACACTAAAAGCACGCTCTACATCCTTCCTTGCCAACTATTGGGCTGTAGCAAAGTGTTTTTTCTTTTTTCCTTAGGGGGACCCAAGATAGTTTTAACACAAATGTTGCTCATTGTGGTATGTGTCATCACTAAGGTAGTACCACATTGCATAGTTATGACATTAATTATATAGTTGACAACTAGAGTACACCCTTAAGTAAGGTCAGAAAATATAAATGATCTATCAAACACATTTATATCATTATGATACCAAGGTAATCCAAAAAACGTGTGTCAAGTCTATAGATTGTAAGAAGCCACTGCTTCTAAAATAATTCTTGGTTCATAGATATGACCAGAGTATATACAATGTCAAGAAGATGGGCAATTTTTTCTACTTCCAATACATACAATCAATGCTCCCAAACATGCCTGGAAATCTATGTTTCTCACCAACTAGGAGCAATCTAGCAATGTCATCATTGTTGAGTTTCCTTAAGTATTCTTCATAAAAAATTAAAACTACTGATTTAACAAACAATTTTAGACTTTTTAATGTCATAGTCTCTCCAATCTTCAAGTATTCATCTATAAAATTAGCAACGACACCATATGCAAGTATCATAAGCGTAGTTGTAATATTTTGAAGGGAAAAAAAACCAAGCCTTCCAAAACCATTTCTTCTTTGAAGAAAATAATGTTCAAGGGCTTCTACCTTAGATTGGATACCAAGAAAAATAGATTGATTCATTTGAAACCTCATTTGAAAGTATTTGTGAGGCTAAATTGGCGAATCATAAAAGATTTTGGTGGGCTTGCAATCTATCACGTCTAATGAATTTGTGTATTTTTTTTAGCAACCATGTGAGCTTGTCTTCTTCCATAATAAGTTGTTTCACTATCTCAAATTCTTCATTAGAATATGAAGTGACAAGTGTAATTTTCCAAAAAAGAGAACCATCCATTGGGAGAAAATTAACAAAAAAATTGATTTTACAAAGAAATTTGTATTGAAGCAAATAAAATTGTTAAGAGAATTTTCGTGTTTTGTAGTGAAAGTATAACTGTTAGAGAAATATAGTCGTTAATAGAATATGTCCATTGGAAGAATAAGATCGTTGAAAGAATATCCATCGAAAAATAGGGGTGGACAAAAACTCCAAAACTTCGACTTCGACCGAATTCTGACAAGGCTCTGACTCCGATGGAGTTGGAGTTTTCAGAATATGGAGTCGAAGTCAGAGTAACTCCGAGTCCACTAGTCGGAGTCGGAGTCAGAGTCTAGAGCCCATGTTGGCTCCGAACTCCGACATATTTTTTTAAAAAAATCATAATTGTTCTACTTCAAGATGAACGACGTCGTTTCGCTCAAAAGGGATCCAAAACGTAGGACCCCCTTCTTCCCCCTCACTTTCGCACAACACCCACCCGATGTGTGCCACCTTCCGGAGTTCATTAGTCGATTGTATTTGCAAGTCACTCACTCACTCACTCAGTTTTTTTGTAGAATTTTAGGGTTTTAAAATCATTTAATTTTCACATTGTAGTTTGAAATTTGTGAAATGTGTATGATTTGTTGTTTGCATTTCAATTATTTCAATTTTTAGTCTGTTAAATTTAAGAATTGAGGGATTAAGGTTTTGGAAAAATCGAGTCTTTTTGTTCTAAACAACGTTCGCTCGAGTGTCGCTCGAGCGAACGTCACACAGTTGTTCGATTAAGCCTTCTCTCAAGTGTGGCTCGAGCAAACGTTCAGTTTTTTTGTATTTTATTTATTTTTAAAATTACAAACACAACTAGACACATATTTTTCATTTTCAATGTGTTTTCAATTTGTAGATAATTTTCATAACATGTTGAATGACGATTGTTTGTTAATTTTTTCAGATTATTTGCATAGAAAATTATTGATGCTACACCATCTATCCACGATTCTCCACAAGAGGATGAAGCATTATCGTTGGCATCACCAACAAGTACTTCGGGTTGTATACCCCCATCTAGAGCAGCTACCTCCTATGCAAGTAGTCGAGTCCCAATTATCTAGAAGATGTTGATATACTTAATAAGGAGGAGGAGTAGATGAATGTTAGGGCTGATCGACCAGCACGACCTAGTAAAAAAGGGTTGTGGACATGGGAACATTTCACCAAAGTTCCTGGTGATCGTGAGAACCCGCAGGCTCGATGTCACTACTGTGGGCAACTATGCGGTTGTCATTCAAAGAAGCAAGGCACGTCAGTATTAATAGCACATTTTATGGGCTGCCAGCGGTATAAGATACACAAATGGCTGTTGGCAACTGATCAGACGAAGTTGAGTTATGAGAATTCTACAGCCACTGATGGCACGTAGATTAAGAAACTATCAATCTCTCAATACAGTGAGATGATGTTGAGGGATGTTCTTGTAGAGATGATTATCACTGATGAGATGCCTTTTACCACGGTTGACAAAGCAGGCTTCCACAAATTTGTACACACTTTAGAGCCACGATTTCTCATGTTTTCATGGTATACAGTGATGCGCGATAGTTTGAAGAGACATGTGAAGGAGAAGGCAGCGATGAAGGAAATGTTTGTCGCCACTAGCCAAAGAGTGTCAGTTACAACTAATACATCTACCTCCATACAGATTATTGGCTACATGTGTATCACAACCCACTTTATTGATAGGGAGTGGAAGTTGTAGAAGTGGATTATTGGCTTCAAAGAAATTATTGATCACAAGGATTCATCCATTGGCAAGGAGATAGATGACTGTATAAAGGATTGAGGGGTCAAAAAAGTGTTTTGTATCACGGTTGACAATGCTAGTGCGAATGACATTGTCATTGATTGGTTTAGTTGGAATACAATTGTAAAAGAGGATATCTTTCGTGAGCACCAGTTTATCCATGTTTGATGTTGCGCCCATATCATCAATCTCATAGTTTCTAAGGGGTTAAAGGTGGTTGATGATTCTATTATTAAAATCCGAAACCTTGTGAGATATGTGAGGGCTTCCCCCCAACGGCTCCACAAGTTTAAGGCCAGTATGTTGCAACTGGACGTTCTGACTCGATGGAACTCTACATACATGATGTTGGATGTAGTGCAGAAGTACCAAACAATGTTCAACTAGATGGAGGTCGAGGATGGGGCCATGAGGTATGCTTTGCTGGAGTTAGTTGGGAGAGAAGGGGGCTTAGTGCTCCGGACACAATTGATTGGGCCAATGTCAGGTATTTTGCTCAATATTTAATGTTATTTTATGACATAACTATGCAGATATCTAAGACAAAATATCCTACTATGAACATGTACTTCGAGGAGCTCTCGAGGCTTTATGACCACTTGCAACAGAGTTGTGCTGACAGTGTGAGTTTATTGAATACAATGACTATGAGAATGATATACAAATATAATAAATATTAGGGGGATGTGAAGAAGATAAATAGATTATTATTTGTAAGTGCGATCCTTGACCCCCTGATATAAGTTGGCAATTGTAGAATTTTGGATTAGGGACGTCCTCAATGATGAGAATGCTTATCAGTTTATTAGATCGCTTAAATATGATATTGATTATTTATATAGCCATTACAACAATAGTGGTCGGTCTTCAACTGAATGTGGTAGCTCCTCACGCTCGACCGGCTCGATATCTTTCTGGGATGACACACACGTTGCATGCACAAAGTTTAAATGTTTTGATGCTACGACGATTTCATCAAAACCGTGCATCAAGGAATATTATGCAGTGTAAGTTTGAGATTGAGCGGTACTTTATGTAAGATGTTGAGTCACCTAGTGATACATTCAAGATATTAACTTGGTGGAAAGTGAATTCTGGCAAGTTTCCAGTCGTTTCTTGAATAGTCAATGATGTACTAGTCATTCCTATCACTACGGTTATCTCTGAGTCGCCGTTTAGCACCGGAGGTCGTGTCATGGATGCTTATCGGAGTTCATTGTCTCCGACCACCATCGAGACCCTTGTCTACACACAGAACTGGTTAAGTTCAACGCTCATCAGAGTAGATACCATTGATGTCGAGAGTTATAGGCTTGAATAAGGTAACTTTATGATTTTAAATGATTATTTACATAATTTTAATATTTTCATTATTTAATTTATAATTTATATGATTTTGTAGACCCTGTGAACTCCAGACTAATTGTGCATGAATGAGACAAAAGCATCGTTGGATGGAGAACCCCCTATCCCCTTTATTGGCGAGAAACTCAATATCATCAAGCAAAACTTGTCAAAGTTAGAAGTGGATGTGAGTTCATAATGTAAATGTATTTTATTTATGTCATGTATCACTTGGATGATGGTTTAGAAGTCTATAGTTAAATGACTAAAGAAAAGATAGTGCATCTGATCAGTAAAACTTCATGCAGGAAATCAGTAATCACTATCAAGTTATCAACTCAAATGTATGGACTGTCAGGACTAATGTGGGACTGGGCTATTTAAGTTAAATCTAGATTATTATTTATATTTTGGTGTTGTAAATTTAACTTTATTGTGAATTTGTAGTTGAAAATTTAAATTTATCGTTTGTAATTTGCACTTTGAAAATCACCTATTTTTGCATTATACGTGATTTAGTCATTGCACATAATGTTTTAGATTTTTTTAATTTTTTTTACATTATTTTGTCTTTTTTTAAAGATTTTTGAACAGGGATTAAACTCATATTGGGCCTTTGATATTGGGCTATGGGCCCAGGCCCAATCTGAGTAGGGCAAAGCCCACTCCAACTCCGATTGGAGCTCCGACTCCGAACTCCGATCGGAGTCAAACTTTGACTCCAGTCAGAGTCGAGTCGGAGGACATTTTGACCTTGGACCCTAGTCAAAGTCGGAGGTAGGAGATGAGTATTCAGACACTGTCAGAGTTGGAGCCCACCCTTATTGAAAAATTATATCGATTGGAATAATATGAACGTTAGATAAATATATTCGCCAGAAAATGTTGTGTTTTAATATGTGCTTTTTTAATAAGGAATAAATATACTAATTACCATTAGAATTAAAAAGTATAAATGAGGATTAAAAGTATATATTTTAATAGAATAGAGATAGTTTTAGAGAGTTTGTTATTTGATGTCAACATAAAGTGGCTAGCTAAAGCGAAAAAAGTAAATTCTCTAGCTAAATTTTAGTCAAAGTTTAGCTACTATGCTCTGAGCACTTGTAATGAGCTAGCCATAAATAAAATTTAGCTAAAGTTTGGCCAGCTAGCTCAAAGCACATCTTATAACAAATTAGGTAAATGAGCAGTAAATTTACCCATTGTTATTTTGGTTGGCCAAATCTAGTCGTTGAAAGTGGCTGGTTATTCACTTTTCTATCATTATTTTATTTTTTACGCTCCCTCATTTTGGCGCTATCTCTTTTTAGCACCCCTACCATCGACCAAAGCCTCAGATTTTTCCTTTCGCATTTCGCACGGCTTCATCTCTTCCAAAGTTTAACAGAAAATAGAAAAGGCCACCATTTCGATTTCTTCTCTAATACAAACTTTTAGATCCCTGGTAAATCCGTATCTAGAAACTTTTTCCTCAACTTCTTCTCCAATATTCACTTCCAGTGCATACAATTTTTTTATTCACTTTGTAGCTCTGTTTGTCATTGGAGTTTCCTGCTTCGTTTTATTCTTCTCCAATAATATATACTTGTTTTATAGTGAAAGAATATAACTGTTGAGAAATATAGCCGTTAAAAAAATATATATTTTGAAAAAATAGGATCTTTAGAAAATTATATTTGTCGGAAGAATATAATCGTCGGAGAAATATAATCAAAGTCAAGTTGCACACCTAATGGTCTTCTCTCGGACGTTGACTTAGGCGAAAGAGGAGAAGGTTTTTGACTCTTCATTCCTACTGAGTGAAGAGGAATAGTCTCACTTTGAGAGGGCTTTTCTTAGTTGAAGATGGACCACTTGAGTGAGGTTTGGCAGCACTTGAGTCTTAATGAAGAAGAAAAAGCAGCTATTGAGATTCAATCGGATGATTTTGATGACTTGAAAAGGTGTGAAAAAAGGAGCTTGATTGGGAAAGTGTTTGCTGACAGACGTATTGGGAAGGATGTGATTCATATTCAACTATGCTTAAGGTGTGGAAGGTGGATTTGAATGTTACTTTCAAATGGATTCAAGAAAACATCTATGCTATTATTTTTGCTAACTGTAAGGATAGATATCGTGTTTTATCTAGTAGACCATGGCTCTTCGATAATAATTTGTTTGTGGTGAAGCCATTTGATGTGGCCTAACAACCAGACCAGATCAATTTTAATTTGAGCAGTACTGGATTCAATTGCATAATTTGTCTATGCCTTGCATGAATAGGAGGATTGGTGAGAAGCTAGGGAATTCGATTGTTAAGGTTTTGGATGTGGATGTTCCTAACAATGATGTTGGTTGTGGAAGTTGCCACAGATTTCAAGTGGAGATTGATTTACTTAAACCAGTTGCTCGTGGATGAACTATCAATTTCAATTCAAGGAGTATGTGGGTGCCTATGAAGTACGAAAAATTGCATACGATGTGTTTCAATTGTGGTCGAATTGTTCATGGTGAGGTGGGTTGTGAAGCTGGGAATGGGACCAACAGGCGTACCATGGATAGAGATCAACAATTTGGGTTGTGGCTGAGGGCAGATAGTGGAGTTAGGCAGCAAAGTCGGGGAGAAAAATGCACATATGGATTCATCTTATACTAATTCACCGGTTCAAGATGTCAACTGGGTACTGGGTTCCTGTCGTTGTACTCTATGGCGGCTCAGGGGGGAGCAGATGGGGATGAGTGTCATGAATCCAATGGTTTCTCTCCTCCGATTAGCAAAAATCACGGTGTTTCAAATGGAGAGTTTATCGTGGCAAATAACAAGGAAGTCGTTTAGCCAGACATGGAGCTGACTTAGTCAAATAAGTCCCAGGAGTTGAGGGAGGAGATCAGGGATAAGGTATAACAATTAAGGGGTCTTTTAGTAATGGACTAGATGGGCCCAAGGCCCAGTGGAGCCAATAATATTACAAGTAAGAATGGATGGAATACACCCATGGGAATTACCGATCTGGTGGAGAAGGGTCAACTTACAACTAGTAGTTTGACAATTGACTCAGAAACAACTTTACAAGGCCAGGGGTCGAGAAGGAAGGGTAACTGGAAGAGAAGGGCGCGAGTGCAGGAAAATGAAGGTTAGTTTACTCTTTTACCTACTTTCAAACAGAGATTTTCTTTGTTCTTAGTTGATGAAGATATAGGAACAGGAAGTGGTAAGAAGTGGTGAGGCAGTGGAGAGGAAGTTGGGTTTTTATGGGTGTTTTACAGTGGACCCAATCGGAAGGAATAAAGGTTTAGCAATTCTGTGGAAACATGAGATTGACTTCAGTATCTGTAATTTCTCAACACGACATATTAGCGGTTTGGTTACAATCAAGGGCCAATCATCAAGATGGATGCTAACTGGATTCTATGACCATCCAAAAGTTAGTAGAAGATCCTTATCATGGGAATTATTGTCAAAGATTAATCCAGGGGATTCTCCATGGTGTGTGATGGGTAATTTTAACGAAATACCATGGCAATCCGAGAAGAACGATATGAACCTGCGGGAAAGGAATCCCTTGAACACACAATCAATTTACAAACTCTCCAAGAAAACCAAAATCAAGTCAATGGATGGAGAACCTAGATCCGATGAAAACTCGTTTCAAGAATCTAGATTATATTAAAATCTAGACCCGTTGAAGGACCCGTCTCAAGAACCCAGATTACAAAGGAGGAACGCCACAAAAGTTGTGATTTACCTTTGATAAGTTCAAAAGTTCAATTAAGAACAAGAGGAGTAAAACTCAACTTACAATGAATAAATTCATCAAATTTCATAAACTTCTTAAAATTAAGCTACAAAGAATATTTAAACCAAAACCTAATTAAAACCTTAGCTAAAATAAAGCCCCTTTTATCCAAAACGCCCCTGGATGAACAATGTCGCAGCTACAGTAATGTTACAATAACCCTAACCCTAGTTCAATAAAATAATAACTTTTCTAACATGCCCTTGCATAGGCCCCCTTAAATGCTTCTCATAATAATCTCAATTATTCTAAACTAATAAAATAAGTCATTTAAATGAATTAAACAAGTTGAAAGCCTTCAAGTGCCCAAATCCTTCAAATCATGTTGTTGCCCTCTTCCGTAACTTATCAAATGAATCAAAACTGAATCTTCATCCTTTAAACCCATATTGAATGTTGGACTCTTTCTAAACACATTCCAAGTGGATTGTATCAATCCTTGCATTGCATCATTGATCTTCTTGGCTCTTGACCATGTAATTGATACATCTGGAACTTACAAAGGATCTTTAAGACTAGGTCCATTTTGGTGCCCATCATTCCCCCTCTCCTCAAAAGGATTCGACCTTGAATCTCCACCTAGATCAAAGGGAAATAGGTTAGTAACATTGAAAATAGCATAAACATGATAATTACATGAAAGATCCACTTTATATGCATTTTCATTAATTTTCTCAAGAATTTGAAAATGTTCATCCAAGCTACTCCTATCATCAACAAGCAAAAGCATCAAAGGTAAAGGAGGAAGTGGATTAAAACCATAAACAATTTCAAACAGAGAATAAGAAATAGTAGTATGCAAGGTTTTATATGCATACCCTAATAAGGGCAAACGATACTCCCACAAACGTCCATATAACAATTCATTGAATGACAAATGATACTCCCACAAACGTTCATGAAATACACCTAAAGCTTTCATTACACCAAAATGACCACTCAAATTATATGCAAACTCAATGAATGACAAGTAATACTTTCACAAATGTTCATGCAACACGTTAATGAGTGACAAATGATACTTCCACAAACGTTCATGCAATACGTCAATGAATGGCAAATGATATTCCCACAAACATTCATGCAACACATCAATGAATGAAAAATGATACTTTCACAAACGTCCATGCAACACGTCAATGAATGGCAAATTATATTCCCAAAAACGTTCATGCAATACAACAAAAGTCTTCCTTACACCATGGATATCCAACAAACCACCATGTCCATCACACACAAGCAACTTACGCATAAAACTAGTAGGCACACAAAATCTATTTTTTCTAAACAAGTACCAATCTAGTTTATAGAACTTACCAAATGATGCTTTCTCACATGTTCCATACACACTAGCAAAGTCATCATCATTAGCATGCAATTCCTTATCATATTCAAGTTTCAACAATTTTGCATCTAAAATGAAGATAAGTACATACCTTCTTGCTAAAGCATCAACCACAAAAGTTTCCATACCTTGTGTGTATTTGAATACATGAGCAAAAGTCTCAATACAATCCTCCCGCTTAGCACGCATTATAGTCAACAACTTACCTTCTCCCTTTAAGTGTGTCAATGACTCATGTTCTTCCAAGAAAGGTCGGTTAGGAATTGTTGCACCTGGCACAAAATCAATGTAGTGCTCTATCTCCCTAATGGGTGGCAATCCACTCAATACACCACTTGAAAACACGACCTCATATCCCTGCAACAAAGAGACAACAATACTAGGCAAACATACGTCAAGTTCGTTAGGATTAAGACTTGCCTTAGCATAAAAAGTCACTTTTCTCTTTGTTTTTCTCTCACTTTCTTCATACTCTCTTTTCTTTCTACTCTCTTTTTCTTTTTCACTCTTTTTTTCCCTTTCACACTCTTTTTTCTTTTCACTCTCTTTTTCTCTGCCTTTCTCCATTTCAGTCTCACTATTTCTTTTCTTCTCAATCTCATCTTCACTATTGCTTTTCAGCTCAATCTCACTTTCACTCTTGCTTGTTTGCTCAATCTCCTTTTCACTTTTTCTTTTTTGATCACTCTCATTTTCACTCTTTCTTTTTTGAGCAACCTCACTTTTCAATTTCAATTGGTCCCCATGGACATGTGTTGGAGTTAAAGGAGCAAGTTTGATTGTTTTTCCATCCTTTTCAAAACTGTACATGTTCCTTAACCCATCATGGATCACCTTCCTATCATACTGCCATGGCTTTCCTAACAAAATATGACTAGCATGCATAGGCACTACATCACAAAGCACCATATCCTGGTATTTTCCAATTGAAAAAGAAACTAGCACTTGCTTATTTATCCTAACCTCCCCACAATCACTCAACCAGTGCAACATGTATGGTCTAGGGTGTTTCAAGGTACGTAAATTCAATTTCTCAACTAAAGTAGTGCTAGCTAAATTAATACAACTCCTCAAATCAATGATCATACTACATATCTTGTTGTTGATGTGGCATCTAGTATGAAAAATGTTCTCACTCTGCTGCTCTATATCATCCATCTTAACTTTTGTATTGAGTGCATGTCTGGTAACAAGAGAATCACCATAGTCTTCATTCTCATACCCATTTTCAACACTAAACTCAGGATGCCTCTTATCTCTCCTGCCATGAAGATTTCTAATTACCGCATCTTGATGATCCATCCTATCCCTCACTTCACCCAACACCAAGTTCAACTTGTCAAACTGTTGTTGCATGGCTTGCAAGAGAAGGGATGAGTTATGTACCATCCCCTTTGATGATGAGTCACTCCTACGAGACATCATAATGTGCTGCACAAATAGAATGTTAGTGGAAAACCTCACACTCCCTTACGTGTTTACACTCAAATAATGGCACTTCACTCGTGTTTCACTCTTAATTGGCTTTTTCCAGATAATAGACTCACACTCTCTTGCCTTTTACCTCAATAGTTTTCTCGCTCAAGTTCTTTAAGAACTAGTTGAACTAAATTAAGACAATACAACCTTGTATCATTCCAACTAGTAATATAGATCCAAGAAACAATGAAGGAATAAAATGACATGAGACTCAAGGAATTTATACGTGGGAAAGAGTAATTATAAAACAAGATACCAACTAGAAAGATACATTCAGCTCCTATGATGATAAAAGCTCAATCAACAAACACTTTCTTTCTCTTTGTTGTAATTATGTAGCAACTTTGAATACGCCACCTTCTCTTTTCTTCTTCTTCTTCTTTCCGTTTTTTCTTTTTTCGAATTTTCTTTTCCTTTCTTTTCTTTTCTTTTCTTTTCTTTTCCTTTTCTTTCTTTTTCTTTTCTCTAATTCAACCACAAACAACAATATTCAATTGTGAAAACCAAACAATTGAATTCAAACACACAAGCATGGACAATGAAGTAGAAGAGAATCAATGGAACGACACTCCAAGCAACTGACAAATATAGAGATGCAGGAAACCCTAGAATTTTGAAGTCCTAGGTGATGCAAATTTCAGCCAAATTCAAAATCATAAGAATTTCGGCAGCCTACTTTTTGTTTCTATTTTTTTGGCAACCCTAGAACAATGAAACCCTAGAATTAAATTTAAGGATGTTAGAGTTAAAAGATAGAATCAGACCTGATTGGAAACCTTGCTCTGAATACCAAATGATATGAACCCGCAAGGATGAAATCCCTTGAACCCACAGTCAATTCGAAAACTCCCCAAGAAAGCCAAAATCAAGTCAATGGATAGAGAAACTAGACTCGATGAGAACTCGTTTCAAGAACTTAGATTATATTAAAATCTAGACCCGTTGAAGAACCCGTCTCAAGAACCCAGATTACAAAGGAGGAACGCCACAAAGGTTGTGATTTACCTTTGATAAGTTTAAATGTTCAATTAAGAACAAGAGGAGTAAAACTCAACTCACAATGAATAAATTCATCAAATTTCATAAACTTCATAAGCTTATGAAAATGAGGCTACAAAGAGTATTTAAACCAAAACCTAATTAAAACCCTAGATAAAATAAAACCCCAACTTTCGAAAATACCCCTGAGTGAACAGTGCCACAGCTACAGTATGACGCTACAGTAACTCGGCTACAGTAACTCGGCTACAGTAACCCTAACCCCAGTTCAATAAAATAATAACTTTCCCAACATGCCCTTACATAGGCATAAACCCAATTATTCTAAGCAAATAAAATAGGTCCTTGAAATTAATCAAATAAGTTGAAAGCCTTCAAGTGTCCAAAGCCTATAAGTCATGTTGTTGCCCTTTCCATAGCTTATGAAATGAATTAAAGTATAATCTTCATCATTTAAGCCCTTGAACTTGTACTTGGCCCATCTGGAACTTGCAACATATCTTTAAGACTAGACCCACCTTGGTTCCCATCACTATACCAAAGGCTCCCGGATTACCCAAACTACTACCATTTGTATTCAATTTAACCCAACCCGCTGGAGGCCTTTGCCATTTAATAGCTTTGCAACGCCGAAAGGGAGGGAAACTACTCTGGACCTGCAAACTCTCAAGTACCTGCAAATCAAAACCAGATATATGAGAACTAGCATGCATATCACGACAAATAAGACAAATCCACCGACGAACAGAATGAATGATGTCAGAGGCAGTTTCAACAATGCCTCTGCCAGAGTCACCAAGTAATAACCATCGGAAGAAAACCCACAATAATGCCAATTTGAGATGATAATTTCACACGATGAAACCAAGTCTGCACCGTATCTTTCCAATTACGGCCGTTCAGAATGCCAAGATTAGCCCCAAAATGACGCCAAACAATGCTAGCAATTTCACCTGCAAAGAAACATGATTCTAGTCTTCATAATGACCATTAGCACAACAGTCACAACGAGAAGTAATAGGAATGCCAATGCGGCGAAGATGATGATCCACGCTCAGGACCATATACCAAGCATTCCACATATTGATGTACATCTTCAGGGGAAGACTTTTATGCCACATCCAAGAATGCCCTTCAAGAGTGCCACCTCTAATACGAACACAATCCCATGCCGACTTGGTAGAAAACAATCCATTATCATTTTTTGTCCATATCAACACGTCCAACCCTGGTTTAGATTTACAAATGTCCTCTAAAATACCATCCAGATTATCCGAGCCCACTAACTGGAGAATAAAATCCACGTCCCAATTATTAGATAATTTGTAGTCTTTAACTTTAAGGAGAGAATTACCCACAATAGGGATCTCATTAGCTAAAGGACCTCTCTCCCGCCATTTATCATACCAGAAGAAAATATTTCCTTCTTTTAGACACCATTTAGTGTTATCCAAAACCAAAGGAAGAGTTTTACCAATCATTTTCCAAAACCTAGTATCCTTAGTTGGGTCAACTAGAGTCCAAGGCTTGGTACCCACATATTTACCCTTAAAAAAATTGGCCCATAAAGAATTACCTTGAATGAGATTCTAAGCAAAACGAGTGTGAAGGGCTTGCTGCATATCATCAAGATTTCTTAATGCCAAGCCGCCTTCTTCCATGGGACGACAGATAGAATTCCAGGCCACCCATTTTTTCTTACTCTTACCATTTACCTCCCCCCAGAAAAATGTGCTCATCATACAATGAAGAGTTTTGATAGTGGCTTGCGGAACCTGTAGAATTGAAAATAGATGGAGAGCCATACTAGAAAGAACATGCCTCAATAAAATAAGTCTACCACCAATCGAAAGAATTTTCATTTTCCAACCTGATATTTTCTTTTGGACTTTAGACACCATATCTTCCAAATACACCTATTTGAGTCGACCCAAGATAATAGGCACGCCAAGATAGTTGAAAGGGAAAGATCCTTTTGAAAATCCAGTCATTCTTAATAATAGACACTTACGAGTTGAGGGAATTTTTTGAGAGCAATAAATGGCAGATTTACAATGGTTAATGCATTGGCCCGACCAGCTTGCATATTTATGAAGCACAGCTAAAATTTCCCTGATGGCTTTAGAGCTACCATTAGAAAAAAACACCACATCATCAGCATACATAAGATGAGAAATTATAGGCGTACCTCGGGCTTGCAAGAATTGACCAAATTTCCCAGCCTCCACACTTTGCTTGATAAGTCGAGAGAGAATTTCTTGAAGAATAATAAATAGATAGGGAGAGAGGGGATCGCCCTGACGTAAGCCACAACCCCCTTGAAAAAAGCCTTTAGTAGTACCATTCATCATAATAGAATACCATGGAGTCGAAATACATGTTCTGATAAGATCACAAAAATTAGAAGAGAAGCCAAAATAGCGAAGAACCTCTATAAGAAAAGACCAGTCCACTCGATCATACGCCTTAGCCATATCCAGCTTAATCATGATATTACCACCATGGGCCTTCTTATTAATAGAATGTACCATTTCTTGCGTAATGCTAATATTCTTAAAGATACTTCTTCCCGGAATGAAAGCGCCTTGTTCCCAAGATATTATTCGTGAGAGGAGACCTGTCAAGCGATTAACAATGATCTTGGAACATATTTTATAAAACACCAAGCAGAGACTGATAGGCCTGAACTTATCAAACCCAGAAGGATTATCAACCTTTGGGATTAAGACAAGAAAGGAGGCTGCAAAAAATCTTGGGAGCTGTTTAGAAACAAAAAGTTCATATATGGCTTCCAAGACATCCTCTTTCACTACCTCCCAACAACTTTTGAAAAAACCCGAACCAAATCCATAAGGTCCCGAAGCACTATTAGACGGGATAGAAGAAAGAGCAGAGAAAACCTCATTCATTGTAGGAATAGAGCACAGAATAGAACTATCAAAATCTGAAATAACAGGAGAAATAAGAGTCGACAAATCAGGTAATAGTCTATTCGACATGCCATGCAGAAAAAGAAGTCCACTGCCCCTTGATGAAGACTCTCCGGTGAATTGAAGACCATCCCATTCGAACACCTCATTTCCACCACTCTTTTACGCCGTTTATTGGCAAGGCAAGCATGGATAAGATGGTCCCTCTCCGTTGATTCATCCCAACTTAGATGTAATTTATTTTCAAGCTCTTCAATGTGACTCTCAAGAGAAGTAATATGCATAGTGGTACGGCCGAAATTATGTTTATTCCATTCCCGCAAAGCCACCTTAGTATTTTTCAACTTGATTGCCAATTTAGTGAGTCCATGACCAACAACAGTTGTAGACCACACTTGATGAACACACAGTAAAAACTGCGAATGGTCCACCCACATTTGTTGAAAATGAAAAGGCGAGGGGCCATAAGAGAAAGGATCCATCTTAAATTCAATAACCATCAGAGAGTGATCAGATGTAGTGCGCGGAAGATAGGAACAAATAGCATTCGGGAAAGAAGAGAGTAAATGAACATCCATGAATACCCGATCTAATTTTGCCCAAGACCTAGCAAGACCAGACTGCCCATTACACCAGGAGTAAGTTTTACCTTTTGATTTCATTTCAACCAAACCACCCTGATGGATCCAGACATTGAAATCCTCCATAGCGGCATTGGGACGGGGACAACCACTCCTTCTCTTTGAATTATTACAAATAATATTAAAGTCACCAGCAAATAAACAAGGTTCCAAGCCCATAGACTGAGAGCTGAGTTCCTCCCACAATCTTTTCCTCTCATACATGCTGCACTTAGCATAAATAATGTTACACAAAAATTGATAAGACCTTGTATTCACATGAAGAAAAATAAACTGCAAGCTTGTCTGCACCACTTGTACATCAAGAACATTAATGGGCCTTAACCGAATGGGCTTCCAATTGGGGTTTCAATAGGGTTTGGGTTTCTATCAAGCCCAAGTCTAATTTTTCTTGGCTCAATAAAATTAGCAAAGTATAAAAGAATAAATAAGGATATAATATCATGAATTTGAGTGATTAATAGCATGGAAAAATGATTTAATCAAGTAATTAAAGACTAAGCTAAAATCGAGTTCAATTAGGGTTTGGAGGCAAACTTTTGGGGTTTGGGGAAACTATTTGGGGTTTCAGTTTTCACCAAGATCTTGAGGTTTCAATTGGATTCCAAGTGTTTAGGGTTTCAATAGGGTTGAAACCCTCTCTGATTTGGCACAAATTAGATGGTTGGATGGAAAAGTGTTTGGCTTAGGTGGCATATCACAAAGCTTGATTTCCTTCACATTTCCATCTCATGCTTTCTCTTGGTACCAAGTGTCTCATACTATTCACCAAGTGTGGCTAAGATCTTGCCAAGTGTCCAAATAAAATTTTTCTAACCTAATTTGAACATTCCACATTGTGAGCTTGAAACACTGAGTTGAATGCCACATGGCGCTTACACTAGTCACTAGCCACTATTCACTTCGAGAAATGATGAAAATAACTTTGCATCATAAAATTTTAAATATTTATATAAAACTAGGAGCGTACTTCATTTCGTGAAATTCAACTCCTAAGTGCCTCGAACAATTCAAAATGCATTTCAAACAATTGTGTCATAAAATCCCAAATATTCATTTGAGACTAATGGCGCAAACAATTTCTCATTCTCACACTCCTAAGTACCTCAAATAAATAAAATCGTGTTTCTGGTACCATAATGAGTAGTAAAATTGATTATATCAACAGACTAAAACTTATACGATTGCTCGTTTCATGAAAAACTTTCTAGGATTTTCATGGTGTTTCTAAAGCCTAAAGGAATTCATCCATTAAAATTCTGGCGGGCTGTTACATTCCCAAGGTATTTGGTGACGGTTTACCTGGATTGCCCCTAGATAGAGAAACAAACTTTATCATAGAGCTAGAGCTAGCATCCGCCCCTGTACATAGAGCGCCCTATAGGATGGCCTTGGTAGAACTAAAGGAGTTAAAAGCTCAGATTGAGGAGTTGTTGGAAAAAGGGTTTATTCGACCTAGTTCTTCCCATGGGGTGTGCCCATATTGTTTGTATAGAAGAAGGATGGATCCATGGGGATGTGTATCGATTATCCAGAATTGAATAAGGTAACCATCAAGAATAAGTATCTGTTACCCAGAATTGACGATCTCATAGATCAATTGCAGGGAGCTTCGGTATTCTCTAAGAGAGATTTAAGATTAGGATACCTTCATCTCAAGATTAGGGAGCAAGATGTTTTTAAGACTGCCTTCAAGACTCGATATGGACATCATGAGTTCTTAGTAATGCTCTTTGGATTGACCAATGCTCTGGCAAAATTTATGGATTTAATGAATAATATCTTTATTTGGATAGTTTTGTGGTGGTCTTCATTGGTGATATTTTGATCTATTCATGAAGTGATGAGGAGCATAGGATGCATTTGGGTCTGGTGCTAGAAAGATTACAGGAACACCTTCTCTACGCAAAACTCAATAAATGTGAGTTTTGGCTTCGAGAGGTGAAGTTTCTAGGGTACGTGATTTCTAGCAAGAGTGTAGCAGTGGATCCTGCTAAGATAGAGGCAATAACAGAATTGCATAAACCGACCAGCACACATGAGATATGTAGCTTCCTTAGTTTAGTCGGATATTATCGGAGATTCATGGAAGGTTTTTCTTAACTCTCAAGACCCCTTACCGTGCTGACTAAGAATAACGCTAAGTTCATTTCAAGTGAAGATTGCGAGAAGAGTTTACAAGAGTTGGAGGAAAGACTAACTACTGCTCTAGTATTAGCCTTACCCAAACCCTACAAACCTTATGTGGTTTATAGTGACGCATCCAAGATGGGTCTAGGATTTGTTTTGATGCGAGAAGGATGAGTAGTTAGGTATGCCTCGCAACAACTGAAGGATCATGAGCAGAACTATCCTACTCATGACCTGGAATTGGTTGCAATGGTGTATGCACTAAAGATTTGGAGACATTACTTGTATATGGAGAAGTGTGAAATTTTCGCTAATCACAAAAAGCCTCAAGTATCTTTTTAGCCAAAAGAATTTGAATATGAGGCAAATAAGATGGATCGAAACAATCAGTGATTACCAGTGTAAAATAAAGTATCACCCTGGAAAGGACAATATAGCAGCAGATGCCTTTAGTCGTAAGGCCCAGACACGAACGACACCATTATTAGCAAGCAAGAGGAGTCTATTGATTGGAGGTTCTCAAGAAAGTGCAACTTTAGCAACAATACAAGAGATTATGCCTTTTAGCGATGTTGAAATTAGGGAACAACAATAGAGGGATGAGAAACTTAGTAGATTTCGACAGAAAATCCTAGAATCTGGATGGCCTCAGCACTTCCGCATTCGTAATGATAGATTGTTGTGTTATAAGGAGATGAAGGTAATCCCTACAAATCCAGAGTTAAAGGAGAAGATACTAAAATAAGCACATTGTACACCTTATATTGCACATCCTGGCAGTACCAATCAGGACTTGAAAATATATTATTGGTGCGATGGAATGAAGAGGGACGTGGCAAAATTTGTAGCTAAATGTTTTGTGTGTTAACAGGTAAAAGCATAACATCAAAAGCCAGCAGGTGAGTTGCAACCATTACCCGTTGCAGAGTGGAAGTGGGAAGATATTTTCATAGACTTTGTAATTGGACTGCTAAGGACATCGACATGAAGAACTTTATATGGGTTATCGTTGATAGATTGACAAAGAGTGCTCACTTTTTTCTGATCGCCAACACTGACTCTATAGACAAGCTGTCCAATATATATGTTAAGGAAATAGTTCAGCTACACGGAGTACCTAGACCTATTGTATCCAATAGAGATACACGATTTACGTCACGTTTCTGGCAAAGTCTACATAACCTACTAGGTACAAGCTGGAAGTTTAGAAGTGCATACCATCCGCAAACCGACAGACAAACTAACAGACGATACAAACTCTAGAAGATATGCTTCCAAGCTTGCATATTGGAAACTAAAGGTGATTGGGAAGGGCACTTGCCTTTGGGGGAGTTTGCCTATAACAATAGTTTCCAAACCACAATACAGATGGTGCCTTGCTTGGCATTGTACGAAAGGAAGTGTAGATCCTCGTTGTACTGTATGAGGTTGGGGAAAAATGGGTACTTGGTCCCGAATATTTGCATGAGGTTAGGGAACAAGTTCTGCTAATCAAAGAATGGATGTGGTAGAAGAAGAAGCCTAGACTTCTCAGTAGGCGATTGGGTGTATGTTAAGGTGTTATCCATAAAAGGAGTTGTCTGCTTTGGTAAGAGAGGGAAATTAAGTCCCCGATACATTGGACCTTATAAAATCGTGGAGAAAGTTGGGCTAGTAGCCTATAGATTGAACTTGCCCATGGAAATGCATTGCATACACGATGTGTTCCACATATTATCTATGAATAAGAGCTTTGGAGAACGACAACTGGTGAGATAATGGAACCAAGTAGCATTTAGCTCCTGCCTAACCTATCCAACGAAGAAAGGCCTGTGCAAATTGTCGATCGAAAGGAATAGGAGCTAATGAATCGGAAGATATCTCTGGTCAAGGTGCTTTGGAACAATCCAGATTTCCAAGAAGCTACCTAGGAGAGAGAGGATTCGATAAGGACTAAATAGCCTCATTTGTTTGTATCTTAGAACCATAAGAACTAGTGGTTTGCTTAAAATTCTCTGTCTATTTTGATTGCACTCTTGGATGAAGTAAAAAGAATGTTTGTCTGATTGCAACTTCTGATTGATGTTTTTGTTACCTGTCAACCATAGCCTTGATAACAGGGCATGGCACGGACTAGAACAACCGCATGTATGCCTACATTGTCTGTAGCCAGAATTTGGAATATCCAAGAACATAGACACAAGAACAGGCAAAAAAGGCAAGATCGAATGATTGTAGCCCATTGGCAACAAATGGAAAAGTTTGAGCAGCTCACGTGTTGGATGCAGACTTTAGAGGAAACAATTTCTTACAACGAACATTGCCACATGAGGAGTGATAATCTCCACACGACCCATTAGTTTAGAGAGAAGTTACGAGGTAGCAAGTCCTCAGGCTTAATCAATAGGCAGAATTGAGTCATGCTGCTGAACTTTGGGCTAGAAGGCACTTATCATTGGAAATCTCCAATACCTCACTTGATCGTCTTTGTGTTCGTGAGGAAGGCCAACCTTTAGTGGATGATGAGACCACCATAGAGCACAAGTTGAATGAGTTAAGGAAAAAATATGTATTATGATCCTGATACGGATGCAATCTTTTACCTATCCCAAGATTCAGTTACAGAGGATGAAAAGGAAGTACCTCTGCCTTTTGACTCGATTGCAATTAGGAGACGTATTGCTTCAAGTGAGTTGATACCCTTCTAGATTAACTCTATTTGATAAATTCAGTACCGATTTCGAGGATGAAATCTTTTCATAAGGCTGGGAGGATGTGATAACCCGGTCTAAGCTAGGTCCTTAGTCAAATTTGTTTAATTTTTCAATTTAATCCAAATGATATTAAGCTCGTTGATTGGAGAAGGTTATTGGTGTAAGATTTACCTAGTGCATGTTCTGTTGATGCAATAGGAGCCCAAGCCGAAGGAAGAAGCCTAACACTTGGATGGACCTTTAAGGCCCTTTAAGGGTTTAGGGTTTGCAAAGACCTAATTGGGGTTTGGATTAAGTGAGAGGTGTCACTTGGATGGAAGGGCCTTGATTTTCCCTAAGATGTAATCATTTTATCCATAGGGATGGGAGATTCAATTCGCAAGGTGATGAGCCACTTGGCAAGCATGCAAAATGGCTTCTAGAAGCATTTACATGAGAGAATAAGGGTTTAGGGTTTGGTTTACTAGAGTACACGCTCAACCCATGGAAACTAATTTTCACATGGCTAGTTGTCACACATGCATAGGACTTTTTAAGGTTTCTAGAAGAAGTAATGATAAGGAAGGTAAAGAGAGAGATCGATTTTGGTGAAGAGCCACATGCCACTCATGATGGCTTCTAGAAGAATCTAGGGATGGAAGAAGACAAGGGATTTCGGGTATGGCAAGAGCCACATTCCCACCTCATGCCACTTGGAAACCATGCATTGCCTTTCCCTTAGGTTCATAATATCTAGACAAAAAAAAAAAATGGATGAAGGGAGGCATGGAGTTTCAGTCACCCTGTGATGCCCCCAACCCCCATTTGGTAATGGACGGTGACTGATGCGTCAGGACATGTAACTCAAGGCTACATACCCTGTACATGACAATTAATATGCAATTTACATGGCATATTGCTAGCAGTATGGAATAATCACAGAGGAAATTCATAAAAATCTAAGTAGATCGTGAGCCATTTCAAAAGCATGGTACCATTAAAACTATAAATCCAAAAATTTCAAAATTGTTTAAGGCACCTCAAAACACAAGAGAGTACCAAAAAGAAATAAACCATATCCCTCTTTCAATCATTTTCTTCATTTTTCTTTCTTTCAAAATCCTACAAAGTCCTTCTCTTGAGCCTACTTTACCTTATCCTTGTTGAAGATTCTCTATAAATCCTCAAATAGCTCTAGCACTTCACATATAAACTGATCAACTGCCTCTAGCCTGTCTTCTAAGGATGGCTTCGTTGAGTGCTCATGGCTCTTCAGGGCCTCGTTAACTACCGGGGGATCCTGCCTCTAGCGTTTCCTCATGGTCGATTCCATGTTCTGTTACAGCTTCTACCATTTTGGATGAGGAATTGTAGTGGAAACTACTACAATGAGATTTCGGAAAATCTCAGTAAGTTAACAAACAACATACAAACAGATAATACAGTATATAAAGGCAAACCAAGAGAATGTATGCATGTACATATACTTGACCCAAAAACTTGACTTATGCATATACGTTACAACAATTAGTGATAGAAAATCACATTTGACCTTTCAGAAAAACATTTATCTTCTTTTCATAACACACATTACTCATAGCCATATAGTCCTTGTAACATATAGGTGAACACCTTACGGCTCCCCTATGCACCGTGGGCTCCCTACTAGTTATAGCATCATATCTCGACCCACTTGACCGGTGGTGACTTCGTTACAATTCTTATCATTATACGGCAGTTCTCATTTCGCCTTCACCGCATATGTCTTATGGCACCCACTCACATTAGGTGCTACCTCACTCCGGTGTCCTTTAGAAAGAACTCATTCAAGGTTCTCCAACTGTGCTTCGTCGATCCAAAGGTTTACCACTTCCAGTTTATGCACTCCAAAGATGACAGAGGAGTTCCACTAAGACATTCTCTCGTCCTAACATTTGGGGTCATGAAAGAACATGAAATGACTTTGTAGCCTCATTTGAAGTGTTAGACAATATTGAATTTTATTTGTGAGTTGAGTTTTCTCCTCTTGTTCTTGATTGAACTCTTGAACTTATCAAAGGTAAATCACAACCTTTGTGGCGTTCCTCTTTTGTAATCTGGGTTCTTGAGACGGGTTCTTCAATGGGTCTAGATTTTAATATAATCTAGGTTCTTGAAACAAGTTCTCATCGGGTCTAGGTTCTCCATCGATTGACTTGATTTTGCCTTTCTTGGGGAGTTTTCAAATTGATTGTGGGTTCAAGTCATTTCATTCCCACGGGTTCATATCATTTGGTATTCAGAGCAAGGTTTCCAATCAGGTCTGAGTTATTGGAAGACGTTTCTAGAATTTGATGAGTGTCTTTCTAATGCAAATCAAGAAGGTAAGCTTTGGTGTTTTTGGAAGGCTGGTTTGAAGGTTGAGGTTATGGGTGTTTCGGATCAGCACCTTACTATGCTTATTAACTCTAGCTTATTGATCTCTTCGGTTTATGCAAAGTGTCGGTTTTTAGATCGGAGGCCTTTGTGGTCTAATTTACTTGGTGTTAATAATTTACAGTTTCCTCATGTGATTATTGGGGATTTTAATGTCATTTGTAATGATAATGAAAGAAGAGGGGGAAATCCTAGGATGCTTATTGCAATGGAGGATTTTTGTTCCTTTATTGATGATGGCAGATTTGTTGAGATGCCTTTTTCAGGTAATGGCTTTTCTTGGTGTAACGGTCGATTAGGAATGGCGCGTTCATGGGCTAGACTGGATAGAGTTTTATGTAATTCCAAGTTTAAGGATCTTTATCCGTCGGGTAGAATTCAATATCTTCCTAGGAGGACTTCAGATCATTCCCCTATGGTATTGGGTCACTTGGTTTCATCTGCTAGGTATGGTCAAACCTCTTTTAAATTTCAATATATGTGGACTAATCATGAAGATTTTTGGAGATGTGTTTCTAGTTCTTGGCAGGTGGAGGTTAATGGTACGGGTTTGTGGAAGCTAGCTGCTAAATTGAAGAGGTTAAAATTGGTTCTTAAATCTTGGAACAAGTGTTTGGCTGGACAGGAAAGCATATTAAAGAGTTAGAAGCTAAAGTGGAGGAAGGTGAATTAAGACTTCAAGAATGTTACTCAGAGGATGTAGAAGCTGATGTTTTAGCGAACAAGGTTGAGCTTGATGTCTGGTTACAAAGGGAAGAGTCTCGTATTGCTCAACAAGTTAAACAAAAGTGGGTATCGCAAGGTGAGGTTTCGACTGCTTTCTTTAAAGCTTTGCAGAATAATAATCATAATATGGTAGTAGAAATGAAGCTCTTTGATGGCAGAGTGCTTAACTCGCCTGAAGATATCCATGAGGCTGCGTGTGTTTATTTTGAGGATTTCCTCAAAGCTAAAGCAACCAGTTCTTTGCCAGATCTGGTTGGGTTAATTTCTGAGGAAGTTTCGGAGGAGGAAAATCAATTTTTTGGTAGTATCCCGTCGGTTGGGGAAGTAAAAGATGCACTTTTTTCTATTCTGGTGGATAGTAGTCCGGGGCCGGATGGATTTGGCTCGGGTTTTTTTCAGCATTGTTGGTCCTTGGTGTATCAAGATTTATTGGAAGCAGTTAGTGATTTCTTTGGCGGGGCTGTCTTACCAAGGTTTTACTCTGCCTCCTTTATTGTCTTAATTCCTAAAGTTCAGAATCCTACGTCATTTGGGAATTTTAGGCCCATTAGTCTGTGTTTAGTGGTCTATAAAATTTGTTCTAAAATTTTAGTGAACAGATTTACTTCAGTTTTCAGTAGGATTATTTCTATGGAACAGGGAGCTTTTTTGCCTGGTAGAAGTATTTTTGAAAATATTAGTCTTACCCAGGAGCTTATTCATGATATAAACAAGCCTATTCGAGGAGGTAATATTATGATGAAAATTGATTTTGCTAAAGCTTATGACACTATTGACTGGGGTTTTTTAAGTCATATTTTGAAAGCTTTTGGGTTTTCCCCGAAGGTTTGTCATTTGTTAGCTCAATGTGTTACTACACCTTGGTATTCTGTGGTTATGAATGGTGTCGCCAAAGGTTTTTTCAAGGGTGGACGTGGTCTCCGTCAAGGAGATCCTCTATCTCCTTACTTGTTCATTTTGGTGGAAGAAGTTCTCTCTCGGTTGTTAAAAAATAAATTTGAATTGGGGAGAATTAAAAGTTTTTCTCATCCTAGGCATGGTCCTGTTATTTCTCATCTTTTATATGCTGATGACATGGTAATTTTTGCAAATAGAGGAAGGTCTTCAGTTTCGGAAATTGTCGAAGTTCTTCGTGTTTATGCTGAGTGGTCTGGTCAACAGGTAAATAGTGCCAAGTCTTCTATCTTCTTTTCTAAAAGAATTAATTCTGTTAGACGTAGACACCTTTTATTGAATACACAGTTCACGGAAGGGGTGTTCCCGGTCAAGTACTTAGGGGTGCCTATTGTTTCAAGTAGATTGAAGTTAATTCATTTTCAGGATGTTATTCAAAAAATTCGAAAGAAGATTGAAGGTTGGAAGGTGAGTTTTCTCTCCATAGGGGCGAGAGTCATTTTATTAAAGCATGTGTTGTCGAGTATGCCAATTCATTTGTTATCTGTGATGCAGGTTCCGAAATTAGTGTTGCTTTAGTTTAATAAATTATTTAGCACTTTTTTTTGGGGCTCATTTAATGGGAATCCCAAGAGGAAATGGATTAAATGGGACAAATTATGCAAACCTGTTGATGAAGGAGGGGTTGGTTTGAGAAGTTTTGTTGATGTGCAAAGATCTTTGCATCTTAAATTTGCCTGGAATTTGTTAAGTTCAGATTCTTTATGGAAAAGATTTTTTTGTGCTAAATACTTGCATGGTCAGCATCCGCTTGAGCTTAATCCATTGAGAGGCTCTAGGTTTTGGAAAGCTATTGTAAAAGAAATTCCTGTTGTACTTTCACGTTCCAGGTGGAAGATTAGGGAGGGGAACGTGTCGTTCTGGAGAGACAGTTGGCTAAATTCTGGTCCACTAATGGAGCAGTATCAGATGGTGGGTGATCTGGAATTGAAGGTGAAAGATTGTATGATTAATAACAATTGGGATATGGAGCAACTTGAGCAGCTTGTAGGGTCTGAAAAAATGGAGGATATTGTCAATGAAGTTAGTAGTAGGAGGAATGGTAAGGATCAACTTATTTGGTTGGAAAATTCGGATGGGTCTTTTACGACCAAAACTGCCTGGTCTTTTGTTCGGATTCGTAATCCTAATTGTCAATGGTCGGATTGGATTTGGAATTCAGCTTTACCTAAGAAGTTTTATGTGCTTATGTGGAAGGCCTTAAACTCATGCCTTGCAGTGGATGATCGTATAAGGAGAATTGGTGTGCCTTTAGTCTCGAAATGTGAATGTTGTAGGGACGGGGCCATAGAGGATATTAATCATGTGTTATATAGTGGTAATATTGCTAAGGCTATTTGGAAGTTTAGTTCTAATATTTTGGGTATTCCGTTTGTCCCGAATCGGTCTTGGAGGGCAACTGTTGAGGCCTGGTTCCATAGAGCATCGAAGTCCTCTCAGTTAGGTATTCTAATGGGAGTTATTCCTGTCATTATCACTTGGAATTTATGGAAATGGAGATGTACAGCGAGGATGGAAGGTAGGAAGGAGAAGGTTCAGGTTTTATGGAGATTGATAAAGTATTGGATTAATTGGGTGGGTATTAAGATTCATAAGGATTCCCGACTTGTGGAAAAGGATGTAAAGATATTCAAGTCTTTGAATCTTTCTATTAATTTTAAAAAAAGAGGGGTTTCTATGGCAGTTAGATGGGAGAGACCGAATAAAGATTGGTTTAAACTGAATGTGGACGGAAGTAGTATTAATAACCCTGGTATTTTGGGTGCAGGAGGAGTAGTAAGAAATGAGTTTGGGAAGATGGTTTTTGCGTTTGCTGAATCCATTGGGAGTGGTAGTAATAATCTTGCGGAAGTTATTGCCTTGAGAAGAGGGATTGAACATTGTAAATGTTTGGGGATTAATAATATTAATATTGAAATGGACTCGCTTTTGGTTGTTAATTGGGTTCAGGACAGAAGATGTACTCTCTGGTACTTAGAGGATTTTTGGGAAGATATTATGAATATGTTGGCAGAGATGAATTTCACTATTAAGCATATTTATAGGGAAGGTAATAAGGTTGCAGATTTTTTGGCTCGATTGGGTAGTAATGGGGTCTCTCATGAGTGGTTAGGGCAGACGGATGTTCCTCATCTATTAAGAGATATTCTTAGAACTGATTCATGTGGTTTGGCTTATCTCAGGTAGTGTGGTTGTATTTAGGATTGAGTGTCAGTTCTCTTATTTTCATAATATTCCTTTAGTGTTTTATTTTGGTTTTGTTCTCTTATTGGTTTTTTGTTTATTTGAGTTTTGAGTTGGTGTCTGGTGCTTGGGGCTTAATTAGTCTTTCTTATTATTGTAAAGCCCGAGTACATATGTTTGTTACCACGGTATTCCTCCGCCACAAGTGAGGGCTTATTAATAAAATTGGGTGGGGATCACTATTGGACAAGTGATTTCTCACTCTTTGATATAAAAAAAAAAAAAAAAAAATCTTCTCTTTCCCAAGTTGATTCTTGAAAATCTGGATTTTTCCAAAGCACTTTTCATAAGGATATCTTTCGATCCCTCACTTTTTACTTATTACTAACCACAATCTCTACTTGTCATTCCTCGTAGGATAGGTTAGGCTGAAGCCGTATACTATTAGGCTCCATCACTAATAGTCATCTTTCCCCAAAACTCTTCGTTAGAGATGATACATGAAACACATCATGTACTCCTTGCATTTTAGTTGGTAAATCCAGTCGATATGCCACATAACCAATTCTTTCTACAACTTTGTATGGTCCTACATACTGATGAAATCTTAACATATACCCAGTCTCGTACGATAAGTTCCAGATGTCTTTCATTGGCTATCGGCATAACTTTTCTGTCGATTCTGGGCCACTTGCATCCTTTCTCTGATCAATGCTACTTGCTTCCAAACTTCTTGCAAGTATTCGGGCCCTAATATCCTCTTTTCTCCTACTTCGTCTCAATACAGTAAGGACCTACACTTTCTCTCGTACAGTGCCTCGTAAGGCGCCATTTGTATCGTGGCTCGAAAATTGTTGTTGTAAGCAAATTCTAACAAAGGCAAGTGACTTTCCCAATCGCCACTTAGTTCCAACACACATGCTCGCAGCATATCCTCCAGTGTTGGGATTGTATGTTCGGTCTATCCGTCTGTTTACAGATAATATGCGCTACTAAACCTCAAACTAGAAGCCAACAATTTTTGCAAACTCTGCCAGAAACGTGAAGTGAAACGCATATCTCTTTCTGACACCATGGACTTGGGTAGTCTGTGCAACCAAACAATCTCATTAACATAAAAAGGTTTATCCATAGAGTTTGTATTAGCTATGGGCAAAAAATGTGCGTTCTTCGTTAGCTTGTCGACCACAACCCAAATCGAGTTATTTCCTGATGATGTCCTTGGCAGACCTATCATAAAATCCATGGACACATCTTCCCATTTCCATTTTGGGATCAGCAGTGGCTACGATTCTCCAACTAGCCTTTGATGTTCAGCCTTCACCAATTAGAAAATAGAGCATTTTGCTATAAAGTCTGCTACATCTTTCTTGATTCCTTTCCACCAGAATTAACCTTTCAGATCCCGACACATCTTAGTGCTACATCTTTCTTGATTCATTCAGGGATTGAATGAATTACCTTCCTCTCTTTATAATACAGCATTTCCTTCCTTCTGATAGTAAAATGATGCGATCCTTTAGATTTAGCAATCCTTTGTCGAAGTTTCTTCAGTTTATGATCCTTTCACTGCCCTTCCAAGATCTCTACCTTAGCCAAAGGTATAATCTCCTGTAATGCTGCTAATATGGCATCTCTTGGTGGGTTCCTGATCAACAAGTTCCTCATTGCTACCAATGGAGATGGCAAATCTGTCTGAGCCTTGCAGGTAAGAGCATCTGTTACCACATTAGCCTTCCTAGGATGAGACTTTATCTCGCACTGATAGTCGCTAATCGTTTCAACGCATCTTCTCTGCCTCATGTTCAAATTCTTCTTACTAAATAAATACTTGAGACTCTTGTGATTCGTAAATACTTTGCATTTTTCTCCATACAAGTAATGTCTCCAAATTTCCAATGCGAAGACTACTGCAGCTAATTCTAAGTTGTGGGTAGGATAATTCTGCTCATGATCTTTGAGTTGTTGCGAGGCATAAACGATGACTCATCCTTCCTGCATCAGCACACATCCTAATCTCATCTTAGAAGTATCACGATAAACCACATAAGGCTTATGAGGTTAAGCCAATATCGATGTTGTCGTTAACCTCTTCTTCAGCTCTTGGAAACTCTTCTCACATTTCTCACTCCAAATATACTTGGCATTCTTCTTCGTCAATGTTGTTAATGTACCAGAGATTTTAGAAATCTTTCCACAAATATTCGGTAGTATTCTGCCAAACCAAGGAAACTATAGATTTCGTGGGCATTTTTATTTTTGTTTTATTTTTTAAAACCATCCCGGGTGAGAACATTTATGAAAATAGAGCTGTAGGAAGGGACTTGACCAGGGAGGCGTGGTAGAGGCTTAAATCATACATAAAGCTTTTAAGTTAATTTTAGAGTACAAAGTTTAAAAAAAAATTAGAAGTGCTTTCGCATAGTTTCTTTTATATTCACAGTATTTTAATAAAGAAAATGTGGCTGCCCCAGCTCCCGCTTGGGATTGGACAGTGACTGAAATGCCGGAATATGTAATGCAAGACTACACATCCCTCATATATGACAGATATTATGCTCTGCGCCTAACTACACTAGCAGTACACAATAATGTAGCAGGGCAAAAATAGTAAAGGTTGGATAATCTAAGCAATGTGATAAGCAATTGCAAAGCACATGGCACTGTACTAACATCGTATCCTAACATTGTCCAAAAACATAAAGATATATCATAAAGATATAGCATCCCAAAAGCATAGAGTATAGTTTAAATCTCCCAAAACACGGGACCTCCTCAAAACATAGTTCGACAAAAGTTGAGATCTAAACTATAAGTCCCTTCTTAGGTTGATGTGGCAAGGTTCTCTCAGCTTTTGAGGGGTGCGTAGGGTTTTTGCATGGTGTTAGCCGCTGGCCCACTGCCTTTGATGGCAGAGCAAGGCGCTGGTCACGAACGAGAGGAGGGATAGGTCTAGTTGGAAGGGATGCTCGTTTCCTTTCCGGCAGGACAGGGGATGCGTGGGTTCGTAGATCCGGCAAGACAGGCGAAGCCCGGAGCCTTTTCCAGAGGTGGTTTTCCATTTGCGTGAGCCTCGATTTCAGGATTGTGAGATGTTTTTTCTATTTTCGAAGGTGGAGATCCATCATTCTATAGAGCCATTTCGGTTCTCGGTGGTTCTGAAATTTCTTCGTCGTCAGCCTTCGCTGGATCATATTCGTGCTTACATTAAAAATCGATGGGGGCTTCAGTCGATGTCAGTTATTGGGTAATTGCGTGACCCACGTAATGTGCTAGTTCAGTTGGCAAAGGAGGAGGATTTTATCAATGTGATGGCTTGAGGAAATTCTGTGATTCATGGAAGTCCTTTCAAGTTGCTCATTGGACTCCGAATTTTGTGGAAGATGAGGACTCTCCATGGGTTCCTATATGGTTGACTTTGCCGGGTTTACCTCCCAATTATTTCCAAGAATCAATGTTGCACAGTATTGGAAATGGATTTGGGCATTTCTTGAAGCAAGATAATGCTATGGCATGTGTGACTCGCCCTGAGGCTGCGTGCATATTTGTGGAAATTGATGTTTCCCAACCTGTGCGGCATTCTTTTTGGTTGGGTCCACCAGGGATTGTGACGAGTCACTTTCAAGAGGTTGTATTTGATTCCTTACCAGTCTTCTATGTTTTTTGTAGGAAGCAAGGTCATTTGGAGGCAAGATGTTCTAGATGTGAGTGGTCCGAGCCAAGGAAGAATGATCAGTTGGGGTTGGCTCATGGTGAAGGGAAGGTTAATACTGTGAAAAGTATGTGGAAGGAGGTGGGGCGCCGGAAGCGTGAGGATGAAAATATAGTTACGACAAAGGAGGTGGGAGAGGCATCGATGGCTCGCCGAGATATTATTTTGGAGGCTATTCGGGAGTGACGGGCAGAAGTTAACAGGGTCTCTCATGGTATTTGGTTTGTCTCGCAAGATGGGATGGTGTTTGAGAAGTGTATGGAAGAGGGCAGAATTGAAGAATCTCAGGGATTGTGTGCAGGGGCAAATGTGGTCCAGGTGGGTGTGGGGCTTTCGGATGTGTTATCTGTGGGAGTGGATGCCTAGGTAAAGGCCATGCCTTCGAAAAATCAAGAAAATTGGTTTGAAATCATAGAAACGGATTCGGATGAGGATGGCTTGGAATTGATTGGAAATTCAGAACCACGGAGTTCGTTACGTTTAGTGGATGAAACGTTGGAATTTGAGTTAGGTGGGCTGGGTGCTAGGGATTTTTTTTAGGGTGAGGAGATGAACAATGTGGGTGTGGGGTGTAAGACTGGGTCAGAGGGGGAGTTTGAGGACAAGTTGAATGAGTTAGCAACAAAGTCTTTTGAATCTAATCCTGATATGAATGTTCCTCTTAAAAAAGTGAGAGGGGTAAGAAAAGAAAAATCTATAGTTATGTTGGAGCGTCGTACTCGCTCCAAAAAATTACTTTAATTTTTTATGTATATCCTTACCTGGAATATTAAGGGCATTCTTTCATCGAGGAGTAGGCTTCAATCTTGAATAAAAGCCGTCCTTCGGTAGTGGCCATTCTAGAACCATTATTTAATACAAATAAATGTAGCAAATGGGCAAGATGGATGAAGTTGCCAGGTTATTTAAATAATGCTTATGTGGGTGGAAAATTTTGGCTTTTTTAGGCGGAAGAATTAGAGTTTGAATTGATTTCAATGTCGGATCAAGCTTTGAGTGGATGGTTTATTCATGGGAATTGTCAGGTGCTTGCAACTTTTGTTTATGCCAGTTGCTTTCGAGTTAAGAGTTTGGAGCTTTGAGATTTTTTGAAGGGGCAAGACTTTGGTGGACTCCCTTGGTTCATTGGGGGGGGGGCCGATTTTAATATTATTAGAAATGATTGTGAAAAGGTGGGTGGGCTGTTGCAGGCCTCTTGTGTGAAGAGAGAATTCAATGCCTGTATTCATGAGTGTGCTCTGGTGGATCTGCCTTGTGAAGGTAATCGGTTGTCATGGTGTAATGGGAGATTAGGTAGTAGACGTATTTGGGCTCAGTTGGATAGAGTACTGGCGAATCTGCAGTTTTTGAGTTGTTTTGGGAGTGTTTCGGTTTCATATTTGCCGAGAACTTCCTCGGATCATGCTTCGATGTTGGTAAGGATGGTTAGAGAGGAGTTATCGGTTGCTCGTCCTTTTCAGTTTCTTCGAATGTGGGGCTCCCATGAGGAGTTTATTCCTCTAGTGTAGTCGGTTTGGAACTCTAACATTGAAGGGTGTGCTATGTTTCGTATTAGTAGGAAGTTGAAGGCTCTCAAAGGTGCATTGAGATCGTGGAACCAGGAGGTGTTTGGTTGTGTTGATGTGGAATTAAAAAAATTGGAGGAGAGCACGTTGGAGATTGATATTTCTCATAATTTTACGTCCCATATGGAGGATGAGTTCCTGAAGCACAAGCATGAGCATTTTAAATGGCTTCAACGAGAGGAAATATTAGCCTATCAAAAATCAAGAGTGAAATGGCTTGCTGAAGGAGATTCCAATACAAGTTTCTTTCATGCTTCACTACGGTTCAAGAGAAAGAGCAGAACAATTCAGAACATGTAGCTTGAAAACGGCGAAATGTTGGATTCACGAGAGGCGGTGCATGAGGGAACAATTTTATTTTTTCAACAGCTTCTTGCGGTGACGCCGATTGAAAGCTATTTGGAGGAACTGGAGTTAATACAACTGGTGGTTTCTATGGAGGAGAATGATGATTTACGTGTTGCCCCTTCTATTGAGGAGGTTAAGTAGGCTTTATGGTCTATTCCTGCAGATAGTAGTCGAGGTCTGGATGGATTCTTGGCTAGCTTTTTCATGCTAGCTTGGGATATTGTTAAAGGTGATCTTTTGGAGATGGCTAAGGATTTTTTTGAAGGGAAATCTCTTTCTACTTTCTTTGGGGCGACCAACTTGGTTTTAATTCCAAAGGTGAGGAACTGGTTGGATTTGGCCAGTTTAGCCCAATCAGTCTTTGCTCAGTTGTGTATAAAATAATGTCGAAGATTATGGTTTGTCGTTTGGCACCAATCCTGAATAAAATTATATCTCCGAAACAGGCAGCGTTTATTCTAGGTAGAAGTATTTTTGAGAATATTTCATTGGCTCAGGAATTGGTTCAAGACATAAATAGGAAAGTGAGAAGGGCAAATGTTATGTTGAAGATTGATATGACCAAAGCTTATGACCATGTTAACTGGAGCTTTTTTTTAGAAATCCTACGTCGATTGGGCTTTTTTAGAAAAGTGGAGAAGTATTATGTTTAACACTATTTCATCTCCTTTTTATTCAGTAATGCTTAATGGATGTGTTTCAGATTTTTTAAGGCGTCGCGTCGACTTCGTCAAGGTGACCCATTTCTCCTTATTTATTTATTTTATCTAAGGAGATTATCTCTCGTATGCTTCACAAAGAGTACTACACAGGTCGTATTAAGCCTTTTCATCCGAGAGGAGGAACCTTGATTTTTGACTTATTTTATGCGGATGATATATTGATTTTTGCGAATGGAGGAAAAGCATCTATTCGGAATCTTATGGGACTCTTGCGTCGGTATAAACTGATGTCTGTACAATTGATGAATCCGAGTAAGTCTTCGATGTTCTTTTCATCATCTATTTTGGCTGATCGTAAAAGTGGTTTGAAGTTAATGTCGGGTTTTGAGGAAGGTAGTTGGCCTTGTACGTATTTGGGTGTTCCTCTATTTGTAGGACGGATGAAAATTAGCATGTTTGACTCTTTTTTGGCAAAAATACAAAAAAATATGGCTTTGTGGAAGAGTAAGATTCTTTCTTTTGATAATAAAATTGTGCTTATCAAGCATGTTTTGAATAGTATGCCTATTCATATGATTTCAGTACTGAATTTGCCAAAAGGAGTGTTTTCAGCAATCAAGAAAAAATTTTCAGATTTCCTATGGGGATCTTTGATGGAGATTAAAAAAAGGAAGTGGATATCTTGGCGGAAGATTTGTTTCCGGTGGAATAGTGTGGGTTGGGTATTCGGGACCTTCATGAAGTCCAGGAATCCTTGCTTATGAAATTTGCATGGAAGGGTATCATGGAGAGGATGCCGAAAGTTATAGAACACTCAAGACGGATTATTCGGGATGGGCATGCTAAGTTTTGGATGGATAATTGGCTTAGGGAGGGGCCGTTGATTGCAGCAGTTCCTTTGGTTGGCAATCGTGATCTGCAGGTGTTGGAGGTTGTTACAGAAGTTGGACCGAATATACGTAGATTGAGGGATTTAGTCCCCAGAAGAGATATGCAATAAAATCCGGGAGTCTGGCGTGCGTTTACAGCAAGGAGAGGATATTTGTTTTTGGGAACCAACGATTGATGGTGAGTTTAGTAACAAATCAGCTTGGGAGTTAATTCGAAGACATGGGGTAGTATGTCCTTTGGAAGAAATGGCTTTGGAAGAATTGGGTTCCAAAAAAACTATCTTTTTTTGTTTGGCATGCTATGAAGAGGGTAGTCCCAATTGATGATATTATCCAGCTTTTAGGCATTCCACTTGTTTCGAAGTGTGAGTGTAGTGTTCAATCGAAATAGGAATCTCTTCAGCATGTATTATGTTGAGGGCGAAGGTGCTAAGAAAGTGTGGCAATATTTTGTAGAGGCATGTTGTATGAGAATGCCATAGATTCACAATTGGGAGGGAATGATGAGTTTTTGGTGGCAAAAAGTGTCAACGCAAGTGGAATGATGAGTTTTTGGCGAGCTCAGTGCGTGACAAGAATGGAAGGTATTACTTTTAGTGTGGATAACATTATTCGTGTTGTTAAAAGTTTAATTAGAGATCTCTCTATTAAGATTAAAAGTTTTTGTAAAATGGGGGTTAATGACCGGGCCATTTTAGAAGTCTAGCTTGTCTGGTTGTCCCTCTTGATGAAAGGCGAGTGAGATTATTTGTGTGGCAACCTCCAAAGAGAGGGCGAGTAAAATTAAATGTAGATGGAGGTTCTTGCGAGAATCCAAGAGATGCCGGAGGGGGAGATATTATCCGGAATTACCAAGGGGGAGTAGTGGCAGGGTTCATGCATTTTTATGGTCATGCCATAAACAACATTGTTGTATGTAGAGCTCTTCTTGATGGGCTTTGGTTGTGTAGAAATTTGGGATTGCGAGATGTATTAGTAGAGTCGGACTCATTGATTTTAGTAGGCTGGTTGGCTTCGGGTGTGTGCAAATATTGGTTTCTTTGGGATTTCTGGGAGGAAATTAAGGCTATTGCTTGTGAGTTAAATGTTCGATTCAGGCATATTTTTAGAGAATCAAATATGGTGGTTGATTGTTTGGCAAAGCAAGGAACTCGAGGTATGAATTCGGATTTTTGTGATGTTGATCTCTTCCCAGGACTGATTCGAGATTTGATTCGAATGGATAAACTAAGTATCCCTTATCTTAGACGTTGAGAGATTGTTGGTATGGGTGGGATGTTATTTTTGGTGGATTTTTGAGACATCCGTGTAGTGTTATGTTTGGCAATTTTTTGCAAGTCCTCTTGGGATGTATTTCTATTTTACGGTATTCCTCCGCCAGAAGTGAGGGTTTTTAATAAAAATGAGTAGGGGTCACTCTTAGACATGTGACCTCAACTCTTTAAAAAAAAAAAAAAAGTCCCTTCTTCTTTTTTTTATTTCTTTTCCACAAAACAACTTAGGTTCCTGTTTGTTTCAAGAGGGTTCAAGCTTCACACGCTTTCCAAAGTCCTTTCTTTATCCCGATTGTTATGCCGCTTGAATTCCGCAATGAAATCAAGTATTCCAGAGATCTCCCGGTTGATGGCCTCAAGTCGGTCCAGGATGGAGGGCTCAGGCCGACTTGCAGCCATCTTAGGCATGATCCTCTCCGGAGGAAGAGGTGCCGTTCTTTTCCTCTTGGTCATGGATGTCGTCTACTATACCTGTAACAAATTCTACCATTTCAGTTGGAGAATGGTAGTGGAAACTACCACAATGAGATTTCAAGAAATCTCAGCTAGTAATAACACAACATACCACAGTTAACACAAGCATACAAGAGGTATGTCATGAAATGCGTGTATGGACATGTACTTGACATATGACTTAACCATTTTCAAAAGACTTGTAACCGAAACTTGACTTTTCAGAAATACTTCTTAACTTTCTTATTCATTTGATTTTAATTAGAACTTTTCTTATCATAACATATCACAAGATTTGCATCGAGTGATCCTTATCATATCACGAGATTCACATTAAGTGATCAACACATAAGCTCTTATTCTTGTTCAGAGGGTGGACAAAACACGATTCCTCTTAGCACCGTGTGCTCCTGCTAGTTACTACACTATCCACGGTCCGTGCATTGTGATGAATAAATAGAGATTAATATTAACTCGACCTTAGTTCGTCTGGCTACATGCTTTATGCACCCACTAGCGTTAGTCGCTTCCTCGCTCTGGCATTCTTTGACAAGAATCCATTCGAGACTCATCGACAGTTCTTTGTTGACCTAGGGGTTACTACTCTATTCTTAAATATTCCAGAGTGGACAAAAGAGTTCCACTAGGACATTCTTCTGCCTTAGCACTTGGGATCGTGATAAAACCTTTTTAAAACCTTCTTTTTTTAAAACAATTTTTCCCAAATGCACGCGACATGAGATGTATAGCATGCATACTTACACTTGACATATGATGCATGAAATGCCATGCATGAAATAACCAAGCATAACATGTTCAATTCGTAGCATGATAACATAAATCACGTGAGATATCAAAACACATACATGGAACCATGAGAAAGGGGCCTTGGCTGAAACATATAGATGCAAAAATATGAAGAATCATCACTTGAACATACTTCTTCTTCCAACATATTTGCTTAGAAATCAAAACATAACGAAACGAAACATAAAATCATAGTATTTGGCCAAGATCCAAAACTTCCAAAATATGGTACAGCCGAATCTCAAGTAACACAAATCAACCATAATGTTTTCCTTAAAACCGAAACATGCTTAGAACATTCTTGCCACGTTCATCTTAAACTAAACATACAATTTATGTAATGTTCATATTCCAAGATCACATAAACATATTCAAACAAACAAACAAGAGATAGCAAACAAAGCAAACATAACAATAAAATGATTTACACAAATATATACAAGTATTAACCAAGAGTAAGTTGAGTGTATACTTACAAAAATCCACCTAAGAAAATACTAGTAAGCTGTAAATCCAAATGTGTTTCATTTGAAAGTGCCTAGAAAAATCCTATTTCGTGTTCTTAAGTGTGTGAGGATTTCTAGAGCAATCACTTGATCTCAAATCATTCAACTTTTAGGGTTTTTAGGTCAAAGCCCCTTCATTTCACTCATGTAGTAAAACAAGACTTGAAACAAGATGAATACACATGTGGTGATCGAAAAACATGGAGGGTATACATCCCCCACCATTCGACTTCAAGGGTTCCTTGAAAACCCTAAAACCTTCTTCTATAAGAATGGATAGAAGTGTGTGTATTTCACCATTCTCAAAATCTTCATGAGATTGAAACCTCATTTTGAGTTGAGAAGGTTACTTGTGTGTGCAAGACTAGGAAAAATCGATCCTTACCTTGTCTATTCTTGATGGTGGCGAAATCTTCTCTTGAAAAAGAATCTCCCTTGTTTGGTTGGAAAGAAAGTGCGAGAAAGTGCGAGAATCTTCACATGAAGGTGTGAGATGAATGTAGAGAAGTTGAGAACACATGCAAAACTCAAAAATACCAAGAAGAAAGTCTTGGGCGTGTGGCTTTCTTCCCTTTTTATAGAACTTTCCTCAATCCCTCATTGGTTGCTTGAAGTCCATTGCATGTAAGACAAGTGGCATTTCCCTCTTCCTTTCACTCTAGCCAAAATCACCCTTGGTGTTCCTACCTTTGGATTGCATTAGGAAGGTAAAAGGACTTGGGTGGTGTGTGGGTCTTCCCTTTAATCGAAATCCTCCTCTTCCTTCTATGCCCCTTCCAATTCTCAACTAAGTGCATTGCACATTAGTGCAAAGAGGTAAAATTACTCCATGTCTCTTCCTTTTCCCAAGAGATGAAATTTGCATGTGTGACACATAGCATAGGCGTGTGCCATGCCCTAGCTGCCCACTCTCTCTTCCACTTTCCAAGTTGATGCTTCAACTCCTAGTGCTCCTTCCCTAGGTGACTCCTCTTGTGACATTGGTCTAAAAATAACCTAAGTGATAAGTGGCAAGTGAAGAGGTGCATTGGAAATGTAGTAGCCGAAATTCTAGGGGCATATTTGTCCTTTGATACAAGAGTTTCTTCATATAATCTTCTAGAAGCTTAACGCATGCTTGACACAGTTGGTAAAGTCTGACGAAAATCCAAAATCCCATGTGCCCCCTTTTGGTTTTCCATGTATCTTTTCTAGAGAAACTTACTTCCTCTTCCCTAGGCTTCCTTTTCCAATAAATCTACCTTGGAACTCGAAAATAAGGCCAAACAATGTTTTAGGCATGTAGGAGAATGTTTCTAGCATGTTGACGAGTGGCAAAACTTATAGGGTAGGTGTGCAAGCCACCTTTTGGGGTTTCTTACACTTCTCTCTCTCTCCCTCTTAGCCCACTATCAAGACCAGATTCATAGTGCAACATGTACATGACACATGACACTAGTGACTAAGGTTTGGGTCATGGACCTAAAGCCATTGGACCTAGGTTTCTAAATAGAGCCGAAAATTACAAGCCACTCCCCTCTTGGGCTCAAATTACTAAATCAAAGACTCTTAAGGCTTTCTAAAAGTAACTAAGGCTCTTAAAATGCCATGGCAACTATGAATGAAATCTATGGACTAGGCAAACTCAGCTCATAATAGAATGATTTTATTTATTATAAGAAATCTTTTGTATCTAAAGTTTTTTTTTTAGAACAAAAAAAAAAAAATAACAAATTTTAAAGTCAAGTCAAGGTTAGTAGTAGCACACCCATTCCCTGAGATTTAAAAAATGGCGTCGTTCTTATCCATGGGGGAGCAAGGTGTTATAATACTATATTACCCATATGATATATAAATGTAAGTGGTGTATCCTACATTATTTGAGAATAGGAAATTTTTACTATTTATAACGGTTTTAAAGAGGTTCAAATTATATCATTGACTAATCTTTTTAAAATATAGACTATATGATTTGAATTTTCCATAAGGCATCACAAAGACTAGTTAAGAAAATGTCCAATTCGATTGTTGAATCCGTCCCAACATCGAAATGGATTCGGACTCTGGCAACTCCAAACGGAAAGTAGAATGGGCTCCTCGTTGGAATTGGAGTCAAAGTCCAATATGAGCTTCTCCTATCATCAGAGTTGGAGGCTGGAGTTGGGGAATGCAACTCAATCGTAGCTGTAGCCCTACCCTAGTACTTGGGTATGGATTCTGGATATTTGTTCAGATAAAAAAATCGGTTGGTACCTGCTCGTGCGACACAATTTTACAAGTTCCAGAGTCCCAGACCAAATTAAGAAAGAACCCGATTCGAGTGAACAATAATAAGGATGATTTTCTGAAATAAATTTAAGGACTTTGAATATTTTAAAATTCTTTTCTCAAATAGGACATTTTAAAAGTTTTATTTCAATTTCGATCAAAACTCTTAACGTACTACAAATTTAAAAGCGTACTCTTTCACCTTCTCTCAATTTTATGTTTTAAAAAATATAATTTTTTTTATTATCAAATCAGTACATAGAATACATTAATCATATCAATAAAATTTAATTTATATTTAAATTTTTTTAAATCAATTTATCATGTACACTTTCTAGATGTGTTATTTATATTATAGTTATGCTATAAAGAAATTTTACATTTTAATTTAATATGTGATTTTTTTTATATTATTTAAAAGTATATAATTTTATTTTTTTATTAGCGTGTGAGGTGTAAAGTTTACGTTTAAAATTTTTCTTTTATACTATCCTTTTCTATAAATAATTTTTTTTCTAAAATTTAACTCGTCGAACTCGGCCATCGGGAGTACGGTAATATGCTGCTCCAAGATGAACTCTGCCATTGCGAGCTCGGTACCGATGCCAAGTAGTTGTTCCGACAAGGTCGCAACTACCTATAAAAAAGGCCAACGACTATAGGGAAATTGGGAACTTCTGTGCAAAATCCCAAAACAGAAAGTAGGATCTCAAATAACTTGGGGCGGTTTTAGGTAGGGAGCTTTGGTATTTTTTTTGGAAATGGAGAACAGCTTGGAGCAGACTCTGCAAGATGGGAAACTATATAGGCAACTCAATTCTCTCATCGTAGCTCATCTTCGCGACAACAATCTCAATCAGGCAAGCACTTGTACATGTTTTTTTTTTTCTTTTTTTTTTTACCGATTAAAAAAATTGTTGGGCTTCTGAGAAAAGATGGAGAAGTACAATAAAGTACGTTATCAAGCCCTATTTTTTATGTTTTGGTTGCTGAAGAATTAAGAATTGGACAAATACTTAGTCTGTTTGGTTACTGGGAAAATGTGGGACAAGAAAAGAAAATATATGTGGGTTTCTGTCTTCTTTTCATAAGTGGAGTTCTGTATTTATAACTGGTCTGACTGATAGATGGGAAAAACTGAATCAGCCGGCCTTGAACAAGTAATTAGCTCTGCGAACTGTTCTTTAATTCTTCAGTTTTGTTATGGGAATAACGAGGAAATGATAAAAAATAGAAGTTGTAGTTCCTAAGGAATGAAAGACAACTAATTTCAACAATGCAAAATAGTTGGCATGCCAATTAGTGAGGGAATTTGCGAATTGATTATTTCATTTGATCTGCCACTTTTTCCTGGAGACTAAACAGCGGAAGGGCTTGAATGGTTTTCTCTTTTCTGATGTTTGTCAAACAGATAGTTACGGTTTTAACTTTTGTGATTCCTACTCTTTTCTTATCTTCCATTTTTTGTTTTTTTTAATAATTTTCCAACTCTTTCCTAGGCGGCAAGTGCAGTTGCTTCTGCAACTATGACGCCTTTGAATGCTGAAGCCGCACCTAATAAGCTTCTCGAGCTGTTTGCAAAGGTTCTTATTCGTTTTCTGTGTATTTTATCCGCTCTTTTGGTTCTTCATCCATTGTTGTTAAGAAATAGAAAGAATATTTTTTTTGGCTCTGAGGTGTAAACAGGGTCTTGCAGTGGAGAAAGATGAGATTTTAAGAGGCATTACATCATCTGCATATTATGATTTGGGTGCATCCTTACCTGCATCATATGGTTCAATCCCTGTTCCTCGCGCTGCTGCTGTTGATTTCAGGCAATCACTTGTTTTTCCTAAATTTTTATTTGTATGCATTTTTGTTTTCCATAATGAATAACATGGATTTTAACTGTCTTCAGACAGTGGATTCTTACTGAAAAGAGGCTTTTCTTAAAATAAATAGCTTCTTAGTTTTCATTTTTTTTTTGAAGTTACTAAAAGCTTTGTGCCCCATTAAAAATAGCCTTCCCCCTTCTTTTCGAAAAAAGGGTATCGAAGATTATAGGAAATGACGGTATTTTTATTAAATAGAATAAGTCTTGGCCTTTGCAATTTTTAAAATGTAATTTTAAGCTGTCATCTGTTAGCCCAATTTGAGATTGGGAGAGAAACTAGGGCTGTTTTGGTTACACAAAACCAAACTATCTCATCTCATATAATCATTACACATTTCTCAAACTCCCACATAAAATATAATAAACTATTCAACTTTTTCAAATCCCAAAATGAAAATAATATTATAATAATATTTTATTCAATTTTCAACAAAACATCTCATCTCATCTGAATTGCATAACCAAACGAGACCTAAGTTAATGGCAGGTTTTCTTTTCTGAGGAAAAATTTAGTGATAGGTTAGATAGTTTTTTTGTCTTGTCTTTGGAGAAAGGGGTACATTCTATGTTTTTTTTCTTTCATTTTGTGCCATATGTCAAGCATAAATATCCAATATACTTGCTCAAAGAAAAGGCCACTCTACTTTTCCCAATTTAAATGAAATTTTTTCATGGTGTGGGAAATGTTTATGGAATTTCCGTGTAATGGTTCCTCAGCATTTTTTGTAACTTCTATTTACAACTTATAATAAATAATGCCTACGCTTTCTTTTTCTGCACAATTCATCCTTTTCTCTTGCTTGGCAAGTTTTAAATTGACCACTAACGCACCTCACCCTCTGCCATATGATTAAATGCTATCCTCTGCTTTAGCCTAATCAATAGACTTCTTGACAACAGTTGCTGCATCCATCCATAGATTGGAATTAACTGCATGTGTATAGGGGTTGTAACGCCTTGAAAGAAATTCGAACGGAAATAATTTCTTTTTTGTAGACAATTGATATGTCATTAAAACTTAGGGGTTGTTTGGGAATAGGTTTCATCCCATCCAATTCCATTCTATCTCATCTCATCTCATTTCATCTCATTTCATCTCATCTCCTTCTCAAACATCATTCCACTTTTCAATTTCAAATATTCAACTTTTTCATCTAATCATTACCTAATCATTATAATTTTTCCAAACTTTCAAACAAAACACAAAAAAAAATTCAACTTTTTTAAATCCCAAAACAAAAATAATATTAAAAATATATATTTTAATAATATTTTAACTTTATAATATTTTTATTCAACTTTTTCTCTCTTATTTTTCAAAATAAAGCATTATAACTCAAACTATTGTACTACTATTCACAAACCATTTACTATTATTCACAGATTTCTTATCTCATTTCATTCCCCAAGCATCCCCTTAGGATAAATTCATAGATTTAGAACTCGTTAGGTTTTCAATTTGGTAGCATATTTCGAATTATGATCCGCTAAGGGAATGAAATGCCTTTTGGATTTCTTTTAGGTACTTAGGATCAGAAATAGATAAAATGGATTGCACTGTTGGATTCATGTAAATTTTTAGGATTTTATGGTGCAATAACAAGTTTTGTGATTTTTGTGTGCCAAATAGGTCAATCGGAGCGCACCACATCATCAACCAGCTGCCACCTCGTCATGTAGGACACCCAAATCAGCCTAGGAACACTAGGGAACCTCATGGACACATGGGACCATCACCATCCTCCAGTTGGACCTCATTTACACATGTCAAGCCTAGTACACACGTGTTAGGATATTGAGTATGAACCAAGTCAAACCCATGCCTTCTTACAAGTCCATGTCAATCATGCATACACGCCATGTTTGTTATTGTGCATGCTTTATAAACTAATGGTAACTTAGTTGTATAACTTGTTGAGATTGAAAAATCTCATCGTGGTAGTCCCAACTACCATTCCCGGTCCGGAATGGTAGAAGTTGTGATAGGTTAGCATGAAGCAAAACATCCCCACCTGGATGAGGTTGAATAGAGAGGGTTTGGACTTTGAGGAGCTCATGGAGATCTTACTCCAATTTTTGAATGTCATTGTCAGTAATAGCCAAGCTGCACAACCGGCTTAATGTGTAGTTAAGAGACAATGTTGGAGTCTGTAACTAAGGAGTCCATACTCTAGTACCATGCCTCTTTTGAGTAAAGTCATGATGAACTCATCCACGTGCAAATGTTAAGAATGATATTTTGGGATTTAGTCTATTTTGGTGCACTTATGTTTGAACAACAAAAATTTCCGCTGCGATTATTGCATTTTGTTAGAAGTATGCTAAGGGGCATTGCATGTTATGTGTCATGAACGGGGGTATGTAACCTTATGTTGAATGTCCCGACGTTTTAGTCCCCGTCAAATCCCAAACGGAGGTTGGGGGGAATCATAGGGGTCATGGGAAATTACAACTATGGTGTATTTGTGGATAATCCTGTGATAAATTTTCGAGCAAACTGTAATAGAAACATCTGATGTTTCAAGTTCTAAAGCAAATACTGGGGCATGGGTGACATACAGCAACCGTATCACTTATATTAATGTATTTTCAATATTTAATTAAATTAATCCTTGTTAAAAAATTTGAAATAACATGCCTTTTATCGAAGCAGTGCTGTGCAGGACACAAAAGGTTCATCGAAGAGTTTTCCAAAGCATGAGACACGGCATCTTTCAGAGCACAAGGTATATATTTGATTAATTTTAAATACTATGATCTGCTTTAGTTTAGTGTCGTCAGTACACTGAATATATTGCATTGCTTATGGGCTTCTCATTTGACTGATGGTCTAAATTTTCTAGAATATAGCCAGATGTGCAAGATTTTGTCGTGATGGGAGGTTTGTTGCCACAGGAAGTGCAGATACATCGATAAAGCTCTTTGAGGTGTTGATTTTTTATTTTTTTTTACATTTGATCAGTTCTTTCCCGTATTCAAGATTTTACTCAGTTTGCCATTTTTTCTTACAGGTTGCAAAAATTAAGCAAATGATGCTGCCAGATGCAAGAGATGGTCCTGTTCGGCCTGTCATACGGACGTTTTATGACCATATACAAGTACTATGGGAAAAAATGAATCAATTATATTATTTCGATTGTAGCCTTTACACAGACTATATGTACGATTACATGGCTGATTTACAGAGCTAATTACAAGGAAATAAAGTAAGAAACTTTCCTTCCTAAAACAGATTTCTATATCAGTGGGATTCCTTAATGGTTATCCCCTAATCCTAGGGAAGTCAAAGATACAAATATATAGGTTTCCTAATATACCAAAGATTGAGGGAATCAATTATCTATTTTCCAACACTCCCCTTCAAGTTGGTTAATATACATCCTTCATTTCCAGCTTGAAGATAAGTCCTTGGAATGCTGCATTGCTAAGCCCTTTTGTGAGTACATCTGCGAGTTGGCTATTAGTTGACACATATGGGGTACAAATTAATCCACTATCCAACTTTTCTTTTATGAAGTGTCTATCCACTTCAATGTGCTTTGTTCTATCATGTTGAACAAGATTGTGAGCAATGTTGATGGCCGACTTGTTGTCACAAAATAATTTCATTGGTCCTTTCCATCTGATTCTAAGGTCTTCTAGAATTATCTTGAGTCATAGTAATTCACACTCTCCTTGAGCCATCGCCCTAAATTCTGCCTCCGCACTTGATCTAGCTACCACATTCTGCTTCTTACTCCTCCACGTCACAAGATTGCCTCCAAGGAAAGTGCAATAACCTATAGTAGACCTCCTATCAACTGGTGAGCCTGCATAATCAGCATCAGTGTATGCTTCAAGAATCAATCCGGCGTTTCTTCTAAATAGAATTCCCTTGCCAGGATTGGCCTTTAGGTAATGTTACATGGTACACTGCCTGTAGGTGAACTTCTCTTGGACTGTGCATAATTGGCTAACCACACTCACGGCATATGCAATGTCTGGCTGTGTGTGAGCAAGATATATAAGTTTTCCTACCAGTTTTTGTTACATTTCCTTGTCTACAGTTGGATCTTCATTTGCCTCTTCAAGTTTGTGGTTTGGCTCGATCGATGTGGAGACGGGTCTACATGCCAACTTTCCTGTCTCCCTTAGAAGATCAATTACATATTTCTGTTGTGAAATAAAGATGCCTTGTTTGGAATGAGCTACTTCAATTCCCAGAAAATACTTTAGTCTTCCAAGTTCTTTTATCTCAAATTCTCTGACAAGACACCTTCTCAAGGCTTCCTTCTCCTTCTCATCACTTCCTATCACAATTATGTCATCAACATATACCAAAAGAGCTGTGACTCCCCCTGCATCTGAGTGCTTAACAAAGAGTGTATGATCTCCTTGACTCTGTCTATATCCAGCAAGCATTACTTTGGTAAACCTTCCAAACCAAGCCCTTGGTGATTGTTTAAGACCATAAAGTGCTTTCTTCAATCTGCACACTTTATTACTTTTCAAATTTCCCTTGAAGCCCGGAGGAACATCCATGTATATTTCTTCATCCAACTCACCATGAAGAAATGTATTTTTTACATTGAATTGCTCCAAGTACCAGTCAAAGTTAGCAGCTAGTGATAGCAGCACTCTTACCGTACTCATCTTAGCCACTGGAGCAAATGTTTCCTGATAGTCAACCCCATAGGTCTGCTTGCCACTTGCATCCCACAACTTTCTTCCCGGGTGGTAAATCTGCAATTTCCCCCATGTCTGATTTTTTCTTAGTGCCTGCATCTCTTCATTCATAGCATTTTTCCAATTCTCATTAGATAATGCCTCAGATAAAGTATTAGGAATGGGAATGGTATATGCTGACTAGAAAACTCCTATGTGATTGTGAGAATTTTCTAAATGACACAAGCTTTGATAAAGGGTACAATGGGTGTTTAGTGCATTCTCTTGTGCATTTCCTAATAGCAATAGGAAGATCGTGATCATGAGCTGATGGAGGAGAAATATCGGGACTTACCTCATTCTCAAGATCCGGAGTTCAAGCTGGAATTTGCTTAGGATTAGGGTCCGGATCTCTTCGTCTTGAGTAGACCTGCACAAATTTTCTAGAGTCATGAAATTCATCATTCTCTATCACAGTTTGAGATGGTTCAGCAGGTATGGAAGTGGATTGGACAAATTCATGGGCTGTGGAAGTGGATTGGATAGATTCAGGGGTTGAGTTTGAGGTTTGAGGAATTGAAGGATTCGATGGTAAATCAAGTAAAAACAAATCTCTGTCCTTATCTTCAATGAATGACAAGGGCTCTCCCTGAAGATAAGGCTGAGTAAAGTATGATTGTTACTCCTCAAAGGTGACATCAATGGAAACCAAGAACTTCCTATTAGGTGGATGATAACACTTGTACCCCTTTTGGGTTGATGAATATCCCACAAAAATATACTTAACTGCTATTGGATCCAGTTTTCCTCTTTGATAGCTATGAATATGAACAAAGGCCGTCCAACCAAAAATTCATGGAATGAGATGATTTGTTATTCTTAGATCGGGATAAAACTGAGAAAGTGTCTACATTGGTGTTTTAAACCCTAGCACCCTTGATGGCAGTCGGTTGATGATATATGTAGTTGTGAGTACAGCCTCCCCCCAATAAGTTTTTGGAACATTTTGATGGAAAAGGAAGGCTCAGGTTGTGGATAGCAAATGACCATTCTTCCTCTCAGCAATGCCATTTTGTTATGGGGTATTAATGCAGGAGGATTCATGGATAATACCTTCTTTTTGGAAGTAAGGAGATCATATACGATTGAAATAACCCTGTGCATTATCTGATCGAAATTTTTTGATTTTAACACCAAACTGGTTTTGAACCATGTTATGAAAATTTGGGAGCACACTGCTTACATTAGATTTGGTTTTGAGGAGAAAGATCCAAGAGACTCTAGTGTAATCATCGATAAAAGAGACAAACCATCATGAACCTGAAACATTTGGAACTGTGGAGGGTTCCCATATATCACTATGAATCAAAGCAAATGGAACTGAACTTCTCTCATTACTTATTGGAAAGGGTACACATTTATGTTTTGCAAACTCATACATCACAGAAAAAAGGTTCAGAATTCAGCCCTTTAAACAATGAAAGAAACGTAGTTTTTAAAACTCCAAATGATGGATGCCCTAGTCTAAAATGATGAAGCCAAACGATATCTCTATTGGATGATGATAACAGTGACAAAGATAATTTATTCCTGACAATATTTGATATGCCTGATTCCTCAAGATAGTAGAGCCCGTCCTTCTCCCTAGCAAGTCCAATCCTCTTCCCCAAATCCCTGTCCTAAAATACATAGTAAGAGGGATAGAAACCACATTGCAATTAATATCTTGAGTTAGTTTTTGGATGGATACTAGGTTGGTGGATAATTTGGGGACATGAAGAACATTTTTTAGGATAAGAGATTGATTGACATGGATATCCCCTAGACCAGCTACTGTAGTGAGAGAACCATCGGCAACGACTATTTTTCAATTGCTTGGGCATGGGATATAAGTGTTAAAATGTAGTGAAGAGTGAGTCATATGATCTGTGGCTCCTGAGTCAATAACTCATAGATTCCTAATAGGTTCATTGGAGACATTTAATCCTTGAGAAATAGAGAACTCACCTGAGAGTGCAAGAGAACATGCACTAGTAGGCTTCTCCAATGATCCCAAAAGTCTCTTGAATTTCTCGATCTCTTCCTTATTGAGCTCAACCAGATTTTGGGAACTTTCTTGATGTTGCTGATTTGTGGGTTGAGTCGTGGTGAAGTAGGCCTGGTTTGGATTCCTCTACGATCCTCCTTGGTAACCCCATTCTTTGCTTGGTGGTTTACCATTCAGCTTCCAACAATTTTGTTTAGTATGCTGTGGTTTCTTGCAATAAGTGCACCAAAGGGCATCTTTGTTATCTTGTCCCGAGTTTCTCAATGGATCTCTCTTCACGTTCTCTTGTATTGGTTGCTGCTCTGTTTTAGTCACCATGGCTGAACCTTCCAAAACTTGGGGTTCCAGCATAACTCCCCTGCGACTTTCCTCAGCACGAATTAGAGAGATAGTCACATTGAGAGATGGTACCTCTTCTTTGCCGAGAATTTGGACCCTGACCTGATCGAATTCTACATTGAGTCCTACTAGGAAGTCGTAGACTCGATCCTTTTCAATAAAACTTTTTAAGATGGCAGCATCTGATGCACATTTAGTCTCTATGCACCGGTAATGATCAAGTTCCTGCCACAGATTTTTCAGCAAGTTGGCATATTCGGTTACAGTTTTACTACCTTGTCTAGTTGCACTGGTCTTGACCTTGATCTCGTATACTTGAGCTGCATCACGGGCCTTAGAGTACGTCTGTCGAACCGCATCCCAGATTTCTTTAGCTGCGTATAAAAATATACAAGTGTCGCTAATCTCCGGGTTCATCGAATTCCATAACCATGACAATCATGGAATCTGCTTCATCCCGCGCATCATACCGTGGATCTCCTTCCTTTGGTCCAGTCCCTAGGAGATGGCTAAGCTTTCCCTTTCCCTTCAAATAGGTTTGAATAAATTGGGACCACTTCAAGTAGTTCTTTCTGTTCAGCCTATATGCTGCCTGAATGTTTTGCAGGTCACCGGATGACTGATGTGAAAGGGCGTCCTCAGATTGTGCCACATAGTATTGGATACTTTGATTTCAGACATTGATTCACGGCAATGAAGGCCAAGAATCCCAAAAAAGAGCCTAAAGCTCTAATACCATGTGGGAAAAAATGAATCAATTGTAGCCTTTACATAGACTATATGTACAATTACATGGCTGATTTATAGAGCGAATTACAAGGAAATAAAATAGGAAACTTTCCTTCCTAAAACATATTTCTATATCAGTGGGATTCCTTAATGGTTATCCCCTAATCCTAGGGAAGTCAAAGATACAAATATATAGGTTTCCTAATATACCAAAGATTGAGGGAATCAATTATCTATTTTCCAACATAAACCTATCTTTGTTGATACTTATCGAAAAAAAAAATATATATCTATCTTTGTTGACATTCTGTTGAATTGTACCTATGGTCATCTTAAATGGTGCAAGAGAACTGTTTTTTTTCTATAAGTAAAGAAAACTATTTTGTTAAGGTTTTGCTTCTTCTTTAATCAGATTTCTCATCACAAAACATCATACATCAAGAGTTTATAATTTTCCTCTGTATAATATTTCAAAGTTAAGGTTTAGGCTTGATTTAGATCAGAATGTTAATGGTTAGATCAAGTTTGTTCTAATCACTAAATGAGCTTTAGCATTTCATCTTTTTTTCCCTTTGTCTTGTTTTGGAATATGAATAGATGACGTCATCATGCCTGCCCACATACATTCTAATGCTTTTCTAATGCAATTGCAGCCAATCAATGATTTGGATTTTCATCCTCAAAATACTGTTCTGATATCTGGGGCCAAAGATCACACTATAAAGTATGAATTTTGTTGTTTAATCATATCTGAAGCTGTCTTCATTTTTAGCTATAATATATTTTCTTCTTGCTTAAACACTACAATCTTCATTTGTTGAAAAACAATTCTTGACTTGGACTTTGACATCCATCATTCACTGTTACATTCTCAGGTTCTTTGATTTTTCCAAAATGACCGCAAAGAGGGCATTCAGAGTCATCCAGGTCTTGCTTGTAATTTTGATAGAAGCATGGTTCTTGAATTTGGCTTCAAATTTATAATTTAAGAATAGGTTGGCATTCTTTTTGTAATTTGTTTTTATTTGTAGCAATGCAGGATACACATAATGTGCGTTCTGTATCTTTTCATCCTTCTGGAGATTTTCTTTTAGCAGGTAATACATTCTTCATTCGTATATTTATATTTGATAAGTACACATCTTTTGAACTATTTGATTTTTAATTCACTACATTAGTTGATGTTTAATCAAAATTCTATGAAAAACATGTGTGCAGTCAACCTAATTTATGATGAACTATGGAACACAACAAAAAAAATTTTGATGTTGTTGCAAAGTAGTAGTGAGGCTGGGTTCTATTTCTATTGTAGAAATCTAATCATGCATCACTTTTAATCTGCTGGTAAAAATACAAAACGCTGGTGGGTTAAGCAACCCGGCAACCACACAGAGAGCATCGCCGGAAGCAGGCGACATGGTGAGAGGAACCCTCGACAATGGGCTGCCAGAGTTGAGGCTGATGATGGAGCTTGAAGCCGAGAGTGGCTATTGGGCAGTGGAAGAGGGTCAGAAGGAGCCGATGCTCATAGAACCCTTCGCTTGGGGTAGGCGACACGGTTTTGTTTTTTTTGGGGAAGGGTTCGCTGGACGTCAGCTTGCCAAAGTTGACAGCGCCGACAATGTTAGAAGGCGAGAAAGCTCATTTTCGATTGAAAGTGGATCTCGGGCAGAGGAAGAGAGGCAGAACGATTTGGCGACCTTCTTTGTCACAGAGGGAAGGCCCACTGCTACGCTATGTGCACTGGAACATCAAAGGGTAACTGAGATGCCAATGGAGGACAATAATGAGACATTGGGTGTTCAGGATACCCAAGCCAAGACTGGCACTTTGGTAATATTCAAACCTAGAGTCTCCAAACACACTAATAAGGAGGTGGTGGTAGCAGATGATATGAATATGGAATTCAAGGATGAGCCTACCCCTTTGAATTCAATCATCCCGCTGAAAGACTAGACTTTAGCTTCAAATTGGGTCCTACTTTAAGCCAAGTAGATTCAAATGTGTGTAGGACTCCCATGAGCTTTGAAGATCAGTTTTTGGCTCTACTTGTTGCGATTGAAGCTGGATAGTTCAATTCGGCTAGGAAATGCCACTCAGACAAGAAGAGGGCAAGGGAATTGAAGCGACTTGCTCAGTGAATTACGAAAGAAGTGCAAGTCGTGGCAAGATGAAGGGGAGGGCAAAATTGGTGATTTTATGAAGCTCAAAATAGTCTTGTGGAATGTAAGGGGGTTGAACAAGAGAGAGAAGTGCACCAAAGTCAAAAATCAGCTTCGTTGCTGGAAAGCGGATGTGGTAAGTTTACAAGAGACAAAAATGGAACTCATCTCCCTAACCATAATACAGAGTTTGTGGAATTGTTGTCATGTGGGATGGTAGTATTTGCCATCTAAGGGGGTTTCAGGAGGTATTTTGGTAATGTGGGATAAAATGGTGGTTGAAAAGATGGATGAGTGTGTGGGGGAATATACGGTGGCTACTTCTTTCAAGAATATCGAAGATGGTTATCAATGGTCTTCCGCTGGTGTTTATGGTCCTAATTCTAATACCAAGAGAAGAGGCTTGTGGGATGAATTGGCTGTACTTTTTAGCCAATGGAGATTTCCTTGGTGCATTGGGGGAGATTTTAATGTCACACACTTTCCAAGCAAGCGAGTAAGAGGTCCTAGCTCTAGTTCAGCAATGGCGGTTTTTCCCAGCTTTATCTATGAGCAAGACCTTCTCGACATCCCTCTAGTTTGTGGCAATTTCACATGGTCCAGCAATAGAGAATATCCAGCTTGGTCAAGACTTGATAGATTCCTCATTTCGCCCGAGTGGGAAGCACATTTTCCGGAGCTAATCCAGAAATGGCTCCCAAGGTTGTGTTCGGATCACTTTCTCATTCTCATTGATTGTGGATGCTTTCAGGGAGGTAAAAGATATTTTAAGTTTGAAAATATGTGGCTGAAATCAGAGGGATTTGTTGAGAGAGTTAGACAATGGTTGTCATCCTATCGTATACAGGGCAACCCTAGTGTTGGCCTGCAAGCTAAAAGCTCTCAAGGAGGTCTTGAAAAAATGGAATGAACAGGTTTTTGGAAATGTGGAACACCGAAAAAGGTCTCTCTTCAACGAATTACAAGTTTTGGAAGAGGTAGAGGAGAGGGGTCTCACAGAAGAATAGAAGACTCACAAATAGCGTATGGCATCGGATATTGAAAGGATGGCTTTAATGAAAGAGACTTCATGGCGATAAAAATCGAGGACTTTATGGCTAAAAGAAGGGGATAAATGCACCAAGTTATTCCATCACATGGCTAACTCACATGGAAGGCACAATGTCATTGAGTCATTATTCTTATAAAAAAAAAATGGCATTGAGTCATTATTAGTAGATTGGAGGATTTCATCGAATCCATCTGAGATTGCAGATCATATTACCAACTTCTATGAATACTTTCGGAACAATTCTCTTGGAGACCATGTCTGGATGGTCTTATTTTTGAGTCGATCGATCACCATGAAGCAAGTTGGCTAGAGAGACCATTTGAGGAGGCGAAGGTCTGCAATGTAGTGCGAAGTATGGCAGGTGATAAAGCTTCAAGTCCGGATGGGTTCACTATGGTTTTCTTTAAGGCGTGCTGGGAAGTAGTTAAAGATGACATCATGATCTTCTTCCATGAGTTTCATGAATGAGGTACTTTTGAAAAAAGCCTTAATGCTACTTTCATTGCTCATTCCAAAGAAGCCATGAGTGGTGGAGATTAAGGATTTTCGCCTTATTAGCTTGGTGAGTGGAATGTACAAAATTATTTCCAAGGTTTTGGCTAATAGATTGAGTACGGTATTGGAAAAGATCATTTCCAAGCCCCAAAATGCCTTCATACGAGGTCGGCAAATCCTTGATTCTGTCCTCATTGCCAATGAATGCTTGGAGAGTCGCATCAAGTCGGGTGTTCCAGGGTTATTATGCAAACTTAACATGGAGAAGACATATAATCGAGTAAATTGGAATTTTTTGTTACACATGCTTGAGAGGTGTGGACTTGGAGGGAGATGGTGCTCTTGGATCAAATTTTGTATATCCACCGTACACTGCTCCATTTTGGTGAATGGTACTCCAATGGGCTGTTTCGGAAGCTCAAGGGGATTGAGGCAAGGTGATCCCCTATCCCCACTACTATTTGTTTTCATAATGGAAGCCTTTAGTAAAATGATTGCAGGTTTTGTAGAAGGTGGATTTCTATCTAGCTTTGTAATAGGGGATGCAATAATCGGCACACTTGAGATGACCCACCTCCTATTTGTGGATGATACTCTTGTATTTTGCGGCTAGTCACTATCACATTCAAGTTTTGCGGGCTTGTTTACTTTGTTTTGCAGCGGCATCGGGATTGAATGTGAATTTCAAAGTCTTCCTCGCCACTAAAGTATCTCGATCTTCCCTTGGGCCTCCTTTAAGTTGCAGTCCATCTGGGCAGGGTGTTGGAAAAAATGGAGCGGAAGCTGGTGAGTTGGAAGAGCATTTATTCATCCATAGGTGGCAGAGTTATGTTGATAAAAAGTACTCTTTCCAACTTATCTACCAACTTCTTATCTCTTTTTCCAATACCATGCAAAGGTGGTTTATCGGTTAGAGAAGTTGCAACGAGCTTTCCTATTCCGGGGGGGGGAATAGATGAAGAATTTAAGTTTCACTTGGTGAATTGGGCTACGGTCTATACCCCAATACGTGAATTCAGAATTTGTTGATTTTCAACAAGGCTTTATTGGGTAAGTGGTTATGGAGATACCACGAGGAGAGGGGAGCTTTGTGGAGAGTTATCATAGGTTTAAAATATGGTGGATTGTGGGGAGGATGGTGCTCGAATGAGGTGAGCGGACCACATGGGTTGGGGCTTTGGAAACACATCAGAAGAGGTTGGATAAACATTCATTGATACACGTTTTGCAGTTGGGGATAGTTTCAGAATTACATTCTGGACTGATCTATGGTGTGGAGATTGATCCTTAAGAAAGCTCATCCAACAATATACAGCATTGCACGAAGACAAGAGGCTTTAGTAGCAGAACTCATGGATCTCTCTAGTGGCTCTCCCCAATGGAATGTCACGTTCCTCAGAGCTGCCCAAGACTGGGAAATTGACACATACATATTTCTTCGATCTTGTATATAATTGTAGAGTGAATGGAGGAGCTTATACGATTTTGTGGTCACCATCCAAGAAGGGAAGATTTACTGTACATTCCTATTATAAGTCCCTTATGAAACTTTCTACAAGAACGTAACCATGGAAGAACATATGGAGAACTATGGCTTCCCCGAAAGCTTCTTTTTTTGTATGGACAGCTTCATTAGGGAAGATTCTCACCTTAGATAACCTACGGAAATGCCGACTCATTATTTTAGATGGGTGTTATATGTGCAAGAACAGTGGGGAGTCGGTGGATCATTTATTACTGCATTGTGGCATAGCCATGAATTTGTGGAATGATATATTTGCTCGAACGGGGCTCTATTGGGTGATGCCATGAAGGGTAGTGGATTATTTGGCCAGCTGGCAAGGCATCCTGCGGTACCACTCAAATTGCAGCTATGTGGAAGATGATACTGATCTGTCTATGGGTGGTGCATATGGGTGGAGAGGAATGGTTGAAGTTGTGAGAATCGTGAACACACAATGGACGAGATTAGAACTTTATTTTTTCATACTCTTCCATTGGTCAATTGTAATAGACTTATGGCATGAACGTACATGATTTCCTTGTATCTTTAGACACTCATGCATATGTGTTGCTCGTGTGTCCCGTGTACTTGGCTTTGCCTATTTTAATAAAATTCTTATTTACTGATTAAAAAAATCTGCTGGTAAAAATAAAAATGCAGGAACTGACCATCCAATTCCACACCTGTACGATGTGAATACCTTTCAATGCTATCTATCATCGAATGTTCCCGAGATTGGTGTTAATGGAGCCATAAATCAGGCATGGTCAACTCCCAATCATCTTCATGCTCACAAGCATCAGTTTTCCAAATTTCACCTATAAAATCGGTTGCATTAAGTGCGTCAATTCCATGTATTTGGTCATGCAGGTCAGGTATTCATCTACGGGTGGCATGTATGTTACAGCATCTAAAGATGGTGCTGTTCGGTTATGGGATGGAGTCACTGCCAATTGTGTGCGCTCTATAGTCAGTGCACATGGAACGGCTGAGGCCACTAGTGCAAATTTTACAAAAGATCAAAGGTATGCATCATGGACTGGCTCTGAGTCGTCATGCAAAATGAATGTGTGCGGGTGGATGCATGTGTAGAAATTGAGGTATTCAGCTTTAGAGGCACCACTGGAACTGGAATGAGAAAGATATTTGTGGTAAAAACAGATGTTAATAAGACACTGATGTTATTAACAAGGATTCTAAATTCGACTCCTTGTGCTTTCTTACTCTTTGCAGGCATTTTTTTTATGATTGTAATAAGCTTTCATTTTCAAAGTCTAGTTGTTTTTTGCTTTATGTATTGCTGTGAATGAAAAACATGGTCCTCGCTTACTCATCAAAAACAAAAAATCAAAACAAAAGAAAATAAAAACATGGTCATAGTTTACAGGACGTCCCTTAGAGTTTGTGTCAGTAAAGACCAGAGCACAGAAACGTAATGGATGGAGGATACATGTACTTCTTTGGCAATCAATTCTATGGACGCCAGCCATATGCATTGCTAGTCTGCCTTTATACTGACTTGTTAAATACATTAAATTTGCTTTTGCAACTGTTGCATATGCGCTTTAGAATATGACTCACATGTTGCCCTTTAGGTTTGTTCTCTCTTGCGGGAAGGATTCTACCGTGAAGCTTTGGGAAGTTGGCACTGGAAGATTGGTAAAACAATATGTTGGAGCTACACATATGCAGTTACGAAGCCAGGTATGTACAGAAAGCCTTCATTGAAGGGTTTATACAGAGCTTCCTTGGCACTGGGCATCTATGTGTCTGGGTTCTTTTATAGTTGACTCATTCTATTGATTTCCTTGGGAGAAAGACACTCTTTGTAGCTAAGTTCTGTTTCCTAAGCATGTAGATTTTCATGATTATGTGGAAACTTTTCTCTGTTTTAATTTCTAGCAAAGTAGTCCTAGCCTTCAACCCTCAAATGGAGTGTAAAAATGAGGTGGTTTACTCAAAAGTAGTTTTCTACAGGGAAGGGTGGCATGATTCTCAAAGTAGTTTTCAAAGAATTTGTCCTGTATGAGTGAACTTAGAGCCCATTGCAGTTTATATTTTGCAATCTATTTATAAAATTGGAAGCAAGGATCTAATTAATAATGTGGTGTATAGACTTGGGAGAACTTGAATTTCCAGGTGTCAAACTAGAATTTTGTTGCTAGTGTGGTTTTCATAACCCGTCTTAGTATAAACTGTATACATAAATGGGACAATGTATGAATTAATCGAATCCTAGTAAAATGGGCAATTTATGCCTTATGCAGCAAAGATCTGCTAGCTTGATTGGTGAGACAAACCTGCAGGCTAGTTGCTGTGAATAGTAGAAATAATGTTTTCAAAAAATCCAGTGGAAAGGGATTTAATTACGTACTAAAAAATAAAAATGTTCATCACAATATTCCCTTTTTTCTTTTGCTTTTGACCTTCACTCGCATGTGTAGTATTGTGGCAATCATTTTTCTTTCGAAGATCCAAGTAATCCATATTTCTTACTGTTATTTGAGAAATTGCAAGGCTGGTAGTATAGTTTTTATGGACCATGTGTACATATTAACAGATGTGTTGAACTTTTCTTTGCAGGCTGTTTTCAATGACACTGAAGAATTTGTTCTATCCATTGATGAACTGAGCAATGAGGTTTGTGCTTCTCTGTGTTTTTAGTTCAATAACCTAGTCGTCGACCCTGTGCAATATGTGGGAATAATTAAAATATAATGGTTAAGAGGTGGGGAAGTCAAATAAGGTGAATAATGATAAGTCAATATCTACAAGAAGATGAATAGTTGTTTTTCTTTATTGGAAAAGTAATAATGAAAGAGAAATGATATTTGCAATCGTGAAATGTGTAAGCGCCGCGCAATTCTTTTTAAAAAAGTGAGTAAATACGGGATCAATATGATAAAAAAACTAATTTTTTAATAGTGGACTCCACCTTTTTTAGAAAGATTGCGCGGCGCTTGCGCACTCCACAATTGTATCTAACATTACTCATAATGAAATGATAGAAGAGTTAAGTGTGGGAAAGTCAGAGACAAGTAATATAGGAAATCAATAACTGCTATAAGATCAAATTTTTTTTTCCTCTCTATTGAAATAGCAATCATAAATGGTAGGTTACAATTCTCGTCTTGAAACATTTTTTTTTTCTATCTTAATGTCAAAAAATCAAGTGGGTTTCTCGTGGTAATAAAGACAATACAATGAAAAGTTTTTTGAGCATGTGAAGGGTTTGGATAGGTCAATAAAGTAAAATGAAAAATTAATTAAAGAAAATGATGAGGTGGCTCAATAAAATAGAAAGAGGATGCTTCGTAAATTATAGAAGTTTTGAGCTTCAACTGAGGAATATTGGATGGATGCAGATTGTAATTTGGGATGCTATGACGGCGGAGAAAGTAGCAAGGTGGCCTTCCAATCATATTGGGGCACCCCGCTGGCTTGAGCACTCACCAACAGAGGCAGCCTTTGTTTCCTGTGGGACTGATAGATCTATCCGGTTCTGGAAGGAAGTTCTGTAGGTATGCATGTAGAGGATGGAATTGATGCTCTTCCTAATCCAAGAACTTAAGAGGATTACTAAAAATGTGTTGGAGAATTTTTCTGTTTTTAAGAACAACATCAATGATGAGATGGTAGGAACCGCATATTTATCTATTACGATATATTAATTTTCGAAGCATTAGTCTTTGGCAAGTTTTACTTCTGGTCATCCACGGCATCGTCCATCCTCTATCCCATGACTTTGGATTAAATGTTTAAGATGCCTTTTTCATGAAGTATTATCCTAGCGCTAATTTTTTGCAACAGAGTATGTCCTCCGTAGGTCCTAATATATGTATTGATAACAGAGCAACTCATAAGTTATAGTTGTATAACATATTATTATAATATATATAAATTATGAATATGTTATATCATGCATTACTAATTAGTATATGACATAATATATTATTGTACAAGTATATACCATGGTAACTTTTTTTAATAACTTGTTTTACAAAACTTGCCTATTATTAGAACCAAGAAATAACATTATATCGGATGGATAGATGAAGTTGGGATATGTGGCTTGATCCATGGTCAGAAACAAGAAGAGAAAAGAAGGAAGATACCAAGCCGAAGGAATGATGGATCCATAGAACGCATTGTGTACCTAACACGATAATAAAAATGTTTTAAGTTTTGTTTTAAATTTTGTCAAAATTGCATTCGTTATGCAAGTTGCCACAACACGGACTGAGTCCAGCCACTCAATTAGACAGCCAGACAGTGATGCCAGGAACTCTCCGGTTGATTCCACACCACCAAACATTCCAGAAGTTTATCCATGAACAGTGCATGGTGTACCTCACCACATGAACCCCGAATCTCAGAGATGGAGCATAGGTGTCCATCGTCTTTTCACCAAGGGAGGGCCACTGTTCGATGCACAGGCTAGGTACAACAACGGCGGAATTGTTTACGGCCCTCCCTCGCCTCCGCACATACTAAAAGCTAGCAGGAGGACCTTGTCAACAATCTATGGGGGGCAAGTTCATGCTCGCCATGCCAAAAGCCACCAACGATGGTTTCTGTCACTAGAGGTAGGCCTACGACACATTGAAAGTCGTGAAGCATAGGGACATCGGCAGGCATGGGGCTTGCCATGAGAGACCCCATAAATCGTCGATGGCAATTTCTATTGCCACTCACCATGGCGGGCAAAGAAAAGGTTTGGTTTTAAAAATTCTACGTATTTAGATGATTTTATTTCTTCTAAATTTTTTTTTATTAAAACTCATCATTTTATTTTATGATGAAGAATATTATTTTTGGATCAAGAATAAAAAGTTTGGTTTTAAACTTAGTGTATTTCCCTTCCAATTATTTTCTACTCTTTATTTTTTTGTTCGTCTTTTATATTCGTTGGATTTATCTCCACCATTGGATTTAAATCAACCACAGATGTAGGGTTAGGATGAGTTTGCCCAAAACCCTAATCCCCTCCCCCTTTATTCTTTATTCTCTCTTTCCTTTTCTTTTCCCCTCTCCCGCCGTCTCCTAGCTCGTGCCCCTGCACTCCTCTTCCTCCCTTCCCTCGCTCCGGCCACCGCTCTCAACCGCTACGCCGTCAATGCACAACCTCAGACCTCTGTCATCACGTCTCTCTCTCCCTTCCTCTCGATCCCTCTCTTCCCCTCCATATCTCACTCCCTCTATTCCTCTCTTTCTCTCTCTTGGCCGCGACCCCACAATCTCCCAACACCACCATGAGCACATTGTTGGCCACAACCTCCATGGTCGTCCAGCCACCATAAGACACGCATAGAAGTTCACTCCCTCCCTGTTCTTCCTCTTCCTTGGCCCATTGGTCTCCCTCTAGCTCTCTCTTCTCCCTCTCCCTCATGTTCTCCTTAACCACGACAAAACCTCTAGCAGCCTGTAGCCTTCGTCCGCAACCAACAGCTGCCACCACGATTAGTCTCCTTCTAGGCCAAACCACCATCACACAAACATTCCAACAGTAGTCCAACAACTACAACAACCTATTACATGTCCAATGTGTTTAAGTTGCTTGTGTTGTCTTCGTGGTGAGCATTTATTTAATGTGTTGGTCTACCTTTACTTTGCTCTCTATCCATTTATTTTGTTGTTATGTCAATTTGAGTCATAGGTTGTTGAGTAGTGTGATGGTCCCATTTATTTTGTTGTTATGTCAATTTGAGTCATAGGTTGTTGAGTAGTGTGATGGTCTTATAGAATTGAACTGGTCTTCAGTTCATGTCAAATTTCATGTACAGTTTCAAGCTCAGTTTCACATCACGTTTATTTCACGTTTAGTTTAAGTTCAATTCATGTTTAGTTCTCGTTCAATTTTATGTCATGTCTAGTTCACATAAGCCCAATTCTTCTCATGTCAGTTCAAATCATGTTAGTTCATCCCATGTTATATGTCAAGTCACGTCATGCTTATTTATGATTATGATTATGCATTTATGCCTTTACTGCCATGCCTACATTTCTAAACTTTATGTTAAGTTATCTGTTAACTTGCTGAGATTTGTAATCAAATCTCATAATGGTAATCTCAACTACTATTCCACCCGAATGGTAGATCATGTGCTAGGATCAAGAGATGAGGCAAAAGATCGTCTGAAGGCAACGACTTGACATGACATGAACTAACGTGAACTGACTTAGACATAAACTTAACGTGAACTGAAATATGAATTGAACATGAAATAAACGTGATGTGAAACTGAGCTTGAAACTGAACATGAAACTTGACATGAACTGAACTGAGACTTGACTTGACATGACATGAACTAACGTGAACTGACTTGGACATGAACTTAAGGTGAAATAACATGAATTTGAAATGTATTCTTGTCTCATGGAGTTACCGCGATGTTCTTATCTCATGGTGTTATCATAATGATATTCTTATTTCAAGAGATTACCATAATGATACAGTAGTCTTGTCTCATAGGGTTACCATAATAATATAATCTTGTCTCATGGGGTTAACATAATAGAATAATCTTGTCTCATGGGGTTACCATAATAGTACTAGTCTTGTCTCATAGGGTTACCACAATATTTCAGAATAACAACGAACTGAACAATAACTTAAATGTACGTGGACGTAACATGACTAGACTTGAAAAATAGTCTTTTGGAGACATACTTCAAACTCGAGACATAACGTGACATGAACAAAAAGACAAATAGACTGAAGTAACGTAACATGACATGTAAGTGAGATGAATGACTTGGCGTAACATGAAATAGACAAACAATATGTAACATGACATAACATGTAACATACAATATTACGTGACATGGCATAACATGTAACAGATAACATTATGTGACATAACATAACATGTAACAGATAACATTACGTGACATGGCATAATGTGTAACAGATAATTATTTGATGACAAAATATAATATGTGCAACAAATAAATATTTCATGACAAAATATAATATGTGTAACAGATAAACATGTAGTGACATGTCATGGCATATATGATAACATAAATAAATAACCAATAGTTCCCCTACCAACATACATACACAGTAATCTGATAGTAGGTTATGAGTTTTTTTTTTTTTTTTTGAGAGAAAAGCTACTTCATATTAAAATCTCAAGGGAGATAACTGTGAATACATTGAGGATAATTCTCTACATGAATTGAGTCCTCAGATAAATCTAGAGAACTTTTTGCCAAACAATGTGCCACTGTGTTGGCTTGTCTAGGAACATGGCAAACAGACCAAGTGTAACAGCCCGCTAGAAATTCATTGGCGGAATTTCTTTTGACTTTAGGACTCTCGTGAAAACCCCATAAGTTTTTACGAATCGACCTATTGCATAGGTTTTAGTCTGTCAACATAGTCAGTGTTATCACTCACTATGCTGCTAGAAATATGAGTTTTATTTATTTGAGGTGGTTAGAAGTGTCAGAATGCATTATGGTCTACGCCATTAGACTCGGTGGATTATTTAGGATTTTATGGCACAATAGCCTATTTTCATAATTTCGGACGAAACGTCTGTTGAGAATTGTGAAATTATTTTTAGGGGCACTTCGAGGTTGAATTTCGGTATAATATTTTCACTGTAGGTTAATATGAATATTTAGGAATTTTTAGTGTTAAGTTTATGATTCACTTTTTCGAAGTGAATAGTAACCTCGGTAAGCGCACCAATTGCAGTGTTTCGAAATCACAGTGTGGAATGTCCAAATTGGATTAGAGAAGTTTTATTTGAACACTTGGCAAGATCTTAGCCACACTTAGTGAATAATATTAGACACTTGGCACCATGAGGGATGTTTGTTGGATTTGAAGGAATCAAGGTGTGAGATTATGCCACTTAAGCAAAACCTTGTTTCATCTGCTGAACCAAATTGTGCCAGATCAAAGAGGTTTTCAATCCTAGTGAAACCCTAAATGGTGGGAATCCAATTGAAAGCCCAAAAGCTTTGTTGAAATCGAAACCCTAAACGGTTTCCCCAAAACCCTAAAGTTGGCCTCTAAACCCTTTCTAATCCGATTTCTAGTATTGTGTTTAATCACTTGATTAAATCACTTCCACATGCTATTAATCCTTCAAATTTGTGTTAGAACATCATTATCCAACCTTGTTAACCTTGAAAAATTGATTGGACCAAGTGATATTGGATTTGGGCTTGATAGCAACCCAAACCCTCTTTAAACCCCAAATTTTAGGCCCATTCGGTTTAGGCCCTTTAAGGCCCACGAATTTGGTCACCATAGGATTGCTTCATGGCTAAGTTTTGCACCCCCACTTGGCTGGCCAGATCTGTACAAGAAGGTCCTAGAAGGTTCTAGAAAGACAAAGCAAAAGGGCCACCTCACTCTTTCACTCTCACACTCCACCTTGAGAAAAGATCTTGGTCTGATTTTTATGAGAAGAAAAGGCCAACACTCAACCATTCATTCAGTCCTATCACTTTACATAGCTTGTGTAAGAAGCTCTTCAGTCCACTTCCCACGAAAAGCAGCTCTCCTTTACACTTTTCCTTCATAGAACACAAAAGACACTCTCGGACAGTTTTTCATACCTCTTTTGAACGCCTATTTCGAAGATTTTGTAAGTGTTTTCTCGCCAAGATTCCTTCATGAAAGTTCTTTCTTTTGGAGTCTAGTTTACGTGGATAACTTATTCGTTCCATTTGGAGATCATTTGATTGGTCAAAAGTTGTTTAGACCCCGGAAAGGTCATTCTGGGCGATAAACTGGAGAGTGTGTTATATTTTGGAGTTTTTGACCAAGCTAATGAATAGATCTTGGTCCGAAATTTTTATGGAGTACTGTTAACATGTGTATATGATTATTGGTTGAGGATTTGTTGCATGATTAAAAGTTTTGGTGAAATATTTTCTTAGGTCTAGAAACTTAGAAACTGGAAGAGGAAAAACAGTTTCTGTTTTGAGAAAGTTTAAATCTTTTATGGTTTAATCTTATTCCAATGGCTTTGATATTTTTATTGGAAGATCCTAAGCATCTTATATACATGTTAGAATGTTATTTTGAAGATATTTGATGTTAGTTTCGAACATATGAAATTTTATGGAAGGAGATATTCGGTTAGGCCAAAGTGATGATGTTCTTGGCTAAATTTATGTTTTGGTTGATGTTTACCCATGTGATCTTGAGTTTGAAGCTTGGATCTGTTTTAGGACACCTTTTGAACCATGTGATGTTTTGGTTTGAAGATCACTTCTTTATAAGTCATGGATCAAGAGGTTGATCAAAACAAGTTAGAAACAAAATTCTGTTTTGAACTTTGAAGAGAAACCAAAAAGTTTCAAGTATGGTTTTAGTGATTTTGATGACTTTTGTTCATGATTCAAAACATGATTGTTCTTAAGAATATGTTATGAGTGTGGTAGAAGAAAAATTTTGGTTTAATCATGAGTTTTGAGATTTGAAAGAATTACAACAAAAAGCAAAGGAAATAGCCTTGTAAGCTTCGGCCATATAGAGTTTTGATGGTTGTGTTTAGTTTTAAATTTTTCTGAATTGATTTTTGAGCTTAGGACAAAATTTACATAAGGTATGTAAATTTTGGTGATTTATGGAGTTAGGATGCAAAATCCTTATGTTAGGGGTAAAATGGTCATTTTCCCACATGTAGAGGGTAAAATGGTAATTTTACTCTAAGTTGATATTTTTTCCATATTCCTAATTGTCAGTGATTAAGTTCTAATTTTTAGAAATCACTACTTTCAGTTTCCCGTGATCGCACTTGAGTTTTGCCTCGAAGCGCGAAGATCGAGGTAAGTTAGCTTTTAACTTACTATCAATTTAATGTGTATGTGTGATAAGTAAGGGAACTAAATTGTATGTATGCATGTTATCATATGTGCCATGCCAAGTCATTTCATATTTATCTATTACACAGAATTTATTCTGTCATGAATTATTCATCTGTTACACAAGATATTCTGTCACGTATTGCTATACATGCTATACATTGCAAGTATGTCATGTTAAGTTAAGTATGCCATCTGTTACATGTATTTCTTGTCATGTAATATTCATTGTCACATGTTACGCCATGTTAAGAAATGTTGTCTGTTATATGGTATGCCATGTTACGAAATGTTGCATGTTACATGTATGACATGTTATGAAATGTTCTCTGTTACATTTATGTCTCGAAGTATGTCATGTCTGTCGTCCTACGTTCATGTCACGTTTTTACGTCAAGTTTATGTCACGTTCATGTTACGTCACGTTACGAAATGTCATGTCTGCAGTTAAGTCATTCATGTCAATCACGACCCTAAGCGCTAGGATGGGGTAATATCCTAGTGGAACTCCTTTGTTCACGCTGGAGTGTCTAAATAGGTGTGAAATTCCCTGGGTTGACGAAGTACAGTCAACAGGTTGCGAATGGGGCCTAATTAGCTGGTCACCGGAGCGCGCCAGGCACTAACGCCGATGGTGCCACACATTATGTTACGTGTGTCCACAGCAAGTGTGGCACAAACAGATAAGTCATGGGGCCACAACAACTGTGGAGCATGAAGTATGGGGCCACAACAACTGTGGAGCATACACTACGTGAGACACAGCAATTGTGACACGTAGAATACGTGGGGCCACAACAACTGTGGAGTACGTATTAACGCACTCACAGCTGGTATAGAAACCTGTGATGTGATGCGGTAATCGGCAGGGACACACGGCTCAAGGGGACCTGTGTAGCACCCATATGGTCATGTTAATGATTAAGACTATTGAATAAGATTCCAAGTTCAAGTCATGTTTCACGTTATGTTACGTTCAAGTTTACGTTCACGCAATCATGGTAATCCCATGAGACAAGAATATGTTTCAAGTTCATGTTATGTTATGTTCACGTTCCCGTTATGTTCCAAGTTCATGTTATGTTATGTTCACGTTTACGTTATGTTCCAAGTTCACATTTATGTTATGTCATGCTCAAGTTCAAGTTCAAATTATGCATGTTCACGTTCATGCTATGTTTCAAGTCCATGTTATGTTCCAAGCTCACATTCATGTTATGTTTCAAGTCACGTTCATGCTAAGCTTCAGTTTCAGTTTAAGTTATGCCAGTTATGTTATGTTGTATGTCAAGTTATGCTATGATTACTTATGATTTGATTATGCATTCATGCTTTTACTGCCATGCATGCATCATTAACCTGTGTGGAAGTTTCCTGTTAACTTGCTGAGATTTGTAATCAAATCTCACTGTGGTAGTCCCAACTACCATTCCCCCGAATGGTAGATTTTTACAGGATCTGAAGGAGAACCGGGAATCGACCAACTGGAAACGGTCGACTAAGCGACGTGCGATGTAGATGGTAGTACAGTAGTTACCTCAGATTACTACTTGTATTTGTGGAGTTCAATCTCCATCACTCTTTTGATCACAACCATTTCGGACTAGTGTTGTGATATCAGTTTTTGAGTATGTCATTATGTATGAAGAATGTTTTAAGTATTTGGGATATTTCAGTTTGGTGCATAGTATTGCTGAAGAAAAAAAAATTTGTCCGCTGCGAATATTGCATAATGCTATATGCATGTTAGGAATATTGCATCTTATATGTCTTGAACGGGGGCAGGTAACCTTGTGTTGCATGTCTCGACGCTTCAAATGTCCGTCCGATCCCAAGCGGAATTTGGGGGCGTCACACCAAGAAAGGTAAGTGCCTCAAAGTTTCTTGATATCTTGATTAATCAAACCCCACCATGCTCCAATCTTCAGCTGTGCCATTTATGCCATGTACCACTTGTTTGAGTCCCCTTCGAAAATGACGTATTTCAGACCAAGTTCAATACCAAACTGTACTGCTCGCAAGGTAGCTAATGCTTCTCCCAAGAGTGGATCAGGAAAGGAGTTACAAGGGCTTCTGAGAGTTGCTGTCACTAGACCCAACCAATCTCTAATTGACACCCCGATGCCCACCCTGCAATTAGCCTTGTCAATGGCTGCGTCCCAGTTTAATTTGTAGAAATTGTTTGGAGGCTTGCACCACCTGGCTGTACGTTGAATCTGAGGAGATGTCTTCTGCTGGGTTTTTCAAGCTCTTCCAAGTCTGTAATGCTAGTGGAGACCAGTTTTAAGACCTGTTGAGGTGAGGTGAATTTGGATTCAAAAATGAACTTGTTCCTTCTGAACCAAAGTTCCTTAGCTGTGAGAGCTAATTTTGTATGTTCCTCTAGAGGAAGTGTGGATAGAAGCTCTGAAAGTAAATCATAAAAAGGTGCCTCCTCAGTCTTACTTTTCTGTATTCTTCTTGAGCTAATACTCCAAACATCCTGAGCTGCTTTACACATCCATAGAACATGGGATACGGTTTCTAGATGAAGTAAACATATGGGACACAATGGTGAGTCAATGATCTTCCTTTTGTGCAAGTTAACTTTGGTGGGAAGGATTTCCTTAGCTGATCTCCAGAGAAACATTTTTATTTTATTAGGCACTTTAAGCTTCCATAGTAGATTCCAAAGGACCTCATGTTTGGAAGTGTCTAATGCGTGTCCCTTACTGAGATCATTCATAGAAACTTAGAGATGGTAAGCTGATTTAACTGTGAAGATCCCGTTCTTAGTGCACCTCCAAACTTGCTTGTCATTGCTGTTGCATGGACTAACATGAATTCTAGAAATAATAGCAGCCTTTTCAGGAGTGAAAACATTTTGAACAAGATGCAGGTTCCACGAGTGAGTATCTTGGTCAATGAGAGAGTTAACAGTAGCTTCAGGACTAAGTACCTTGGGAGGAGACTGAGACTTGTAAGATGTTGGAATAGGCAGCCATCTATCTAACCAGATTTTCACTTTGTTTCCATTACCAATCTTCCATATAAGGCCCTCATAGAGTAATTGTCTACCTGCTGTGATACTCTTCCACACAAAGGAGTCACCCCTTCTAACTCTAGCTGAGGAGAAGTCAGTTGATGGAAAATATTTAGCTTTTAGAACTCGAGAGGCCAGTGATTGAGTATTAGTGATGATCCTCCACCCTTGCTTAGCTAAAAGAGCATTATTGAAGTCTTCAAAATCTCAAAACCCCAAACCCCCAACTTGTTTGCCTTTTCCAAGACTTTTTCATTTTAGCCAATGCATCTTAGAATTCTGGTTTTTAATGCCCCACCAAAAGGACTGCATTAGTTTATTAATGTTCCTCAATATGCCTTTTGGAATTAGAAAAATGCCCATGCAATATGTGGGTATGGATTGAATGACTAATTTCAGTAAGACTTCTTTACCTGCTGGGGAAAGCAGGTTAGTTTTCCAGCTGCTCATTTGAGCTTTGATTCTGTCAAGGATTGGAAAGAAGGCCCTTGATTTACTCCTTCCTATGTAAGAAGGCAAGCCCGAGTATCTTTCAAAAGGCCCCGAGGCTTTAATTCCAACAGTAGACAGTATAGAATTTTGGGTCTCTTGCCTTGTGTTCTTACTAAAAAAGATTGAAGACTTCTCAAGGTTTAGCCTTTGACCTGAAGCTGATTCATACAAAGAGATGATGTTATGTAGCCTGTTCCATTCCTGCAACTGTGCTTTACAAAAAACCAGACTATCATCTGCAAAAAAGAGGTGGTTAACAGACAGATAGCCTCTAGTAAATGGGAAGCTAGATATTAAGCCCTTTTGTTCAGATTGATTCAGTGCATAAGTGAAAACTTCTGAGCATAAAATGAACAGGTAGGGTGAGAGTGGATCTCCTTGACGAATACCCCTCGAAGGCTTGAAGGAAGATTGAGGTGAACCATTAAGAAGAATAGAATAAGAAATCGTACTAATGCACTGCATAACCAGCTCAATCCACTCCTTATCAAACCCCATCCTTTGAAGCACATGCTACACAAAAGACTACTCTAGCTTATCATATGCCTTGCTCATATCTAGCTTGAGTGCCATAAAACCTTCTTTGTGATTCTTCCTTCTGTTCTGCATTGAGTGCATTAGTTCATATGCTACAATTGTGTTATTAGATATCATCCTTCCTGGAACAAACGCACTTTGGGTGTCTGAGATTAGAATAGGCAGAATGGATTTAAGACGATTTGCCATAACCTTTACAATGAGTTTGTAGAAAACATTGCAAAGGCTTATGGGCCTATAGTCTGAAACAAGCAAAGGGAATTTCTTCTTAGGGATAAGGGTGATAAAAGTGTGGTTGATTGATTGGAAATTTGACTTGGTATTAAGGAATTCTAGAGCAGCAGCAACCACATCATCACCAATAGTTTGCCAGTGGTTTTGGAAGAAAAAAACTTGGAATCCATCTGGTCTTGGGGAACCCAGAGGATTCATATGAAAGATGGCTAGCTCAATCTCCTCTCTAGAGTAACCTTTTGTTAGGGACGAATTCATCTCTTGCGTGACCGTTGGTCTGAAGTTTTCCAATAGAGAATCAGGAGCTGTAGGGTTGGAGGTAGTAAAGAGATCTCTAAAAGCTGATTGGAATTCACTCCCAATATCATCTGGATTTGTCAAGGTCTGTCCTAGATCAGTTTGGAGTTTCTGTATGAAATTTTTCTGTTTTCTAATCGATGCACATTTGTGAAAAAATTTGGTGTTCCTATCACCATCTTTGAGCCATCTCTGTTTGGCTCTTTGCCTCCACTTAAGGTCCATTGCCTCTAAAGACACATCCAATTCCTTCTGTACAATTCGAATCTGGTCATTCTCCAACCCAGAGTTGGAAGCTTGCAAAGATCTTAACAGTTCAGTTTTGGTATTTAGGACTTGTTGATGAGAATTTCTAGTTAAATTATACCACTCTCTCAATTGGAATTTGCATCTCTCAAGTCCCCTTCTAGTGACATCTGCCTTGGAACCCAATTGTAGTGAGCCTTGCCAAGCCCTTTTGATCACAAACTCACAACCCTCCTGTTTGGCCCACGAAGTTTCATATCTAAAAACTCTTTTGTTTCTAATAAAAGAGGGAGTAAATGAAGAACTTGATATGAGAAGAGGGTTGTGATCCGAACAAATGGTAGGGAGGATGGAAACTGAATTAGAGTCAAAAAGGTCCTGCCATGCACAGTTTGCTAGTCCCCTATCCAATCTTTCTCTTGTGAAGTTAGGACCCTCACGATTATTGCACCAGGTAAAAAGGGAGCCCTCAAAGCCCAGATCACCAAGTCCACAATAGGCAAGGGTCTGTCTGAATACTTCCATCTGATTAAAAGGTCTGGGAGGACCACCTCTTTTTTCACCATGAGAAGTAAGTTCATTAAAGTCTCCCATGCACAGCTAGGGAGTATCTGGGTTCACTTTTAATAGTCTTAGAAGGTTCCAACTTTCTTTTCTTTTTGTAGTAATAGATTGACCATAAAAGCCAGTGATAATGAAAGATTTTCCTGCATTTTCCATTTGAACTTGGAGAGATATATGGCTAAGGGAATAAGACAACAGATTGGCAGATGTTTCTTGCTTCTAGAAAAAAGCTAGGCCACCACTTCGACCTATGCAATCCACTATGAAACTGCACTCAAATCCTAGCTTGTTTCTTATGAACTCCATTTTTTCTCTTTTACATTTTGTTTCTATTAAAAAAACTAGTGATGGGGACTTAACTCTCACCAAAAGGTGGAGTTCTCTAACTGTCTGAGGGTTCCCAAGCCCTCGGCAGTTCCAGCATAAGGTGATCATGGAGATGGGCAGTGCTGTTGAACAGCCACTGCCAAAGTGTGTTTGAGTCTTTTTGAAGATCTCGTGGGTTTAACTGTCGAGCCATTGATTCTTTTTTTCTTTTTGGTGGTTGCATTTCCAACATAGGGGTTGGACAAGCTTGACACAGCATTCAAGGCTGTCTTTCCACGAGCTCTTCTTTTCCAGTTTGACAAAAAGGGAGATTTTGTTTGTAACTTTTGGTCTAACTAGGAGTACAGAAGAGAAGGACTTACTTGGTAAGTGTATGCTATGAGGGCAATATTAGTATCCATAAACATCGAGTATGACTGCCTACTGGAAAGTGAGGTCCTGACATCTTCAACTGGTGACCCCTCAAGACAAGTTGGGGGTTGTTTTTTTTTTATTGTTGACAACTGACCCCTTGCACCCTCCCCTTTCCTTTTCCAATGTAGAGTCTGGTTGTACAGGATCACACAGGACTATTGGCGAGAAGTCAGCTGACTTTTGAGATAAATTATTCCCGCCAAAATCAGACTCTTGATCATCGGAGCTGGCCTGCCTGTGGTCTTCCCCTCTAGACTGCTAGAATGTGTTTTGTAGTGATTTGAGCTTTTGAGATGGATCCCCTCTTGAACATTTGAGCTGTGTGTGCAAAACTATACCATAGTGGTAGCAAAATGAAGGTAGTCTTTCGTATTTGAAAGGTATCCAGGAACGTGCATCTCCTACATTAATAACACAACCCCTTGTCAAAGGTTTAGAGAGGTCAATCATCACCTTCACACGTAGGACTCCCCCTCATGCTCTTCCTTTTTCATCAACATCCACCATGATGACCTTACCTGCACTGGTCCCGAGCTTCTCACCCGTACTTTTGTTCATCGCAGCAAATGGGAGATCATGGAGCTGGAGCCAAAATGGTTCCAGAGAAAACTCGATATCTTTTAAGGCTAGCCTGCCTTTACACACTCTTGAATACAGATTAAGTTTCAGTCGAAAGACCAAGGTCGACCAGTTAACACCCTGTTTCTCACGGTGGGGTTATGAAACTCGAGAAGGAACTTGTTTCTTCATAAATCTTTGAAAGAAATCCCACCTTCACCATTCCATAGCCTAGTCATAGTTGCTTTGAATGCTCCTTTATTCACTTCTTTGTCTGCAACTACCAGTGCAACAAGGCACGAGTTGCTAATATCCTGAGAAAGCGTAAATTCCTCCTCCGTTAAGTAGTATTCTTGCTGTTCCTCTTCCGTAAGCTTGAGGCCCTTACAAAGATGAGAAATCTCCTCTTCCATGTGTGTAAGATCAACTGAGACAAAACAAACTCTATGTATCGAGGAGATCCAAGAGACAGAACTCTATGTTCCTAGGAAGCATAGAGAAAACCCCATCTGCTCAAGAGAGGGGACCTGTGTAGGTTAGGAGTTAACTTACAATGATCATCGCGTTTTACGAGCCAAAGCACGAAATACAAGAAACAGTAAGTAGGAGTTCTAAATGTTAGAAGTTTTAACACTAATAACTTACAAACATAAAAAATGCCAACCTAGAGTAAAAAAACTATTTTACCCTCTAATTTAAGGATTTCACATCCTAACTCCAAAAATACCAAAATTTACATTTCTCAAGTAAATTTTGTCTAAACTCAAATATCAACTTAGAAAAATTAAAAACAAATCACAACTATGAAAAACATCATAGGGCCGAAACTTCCAAAGGCCATATCTCTTGATTTTGTTGCAATTTCATCCAACTCCAAAACTCATGATTATTCTGAAATATTGCAACAAAGATTATCATATCCTAAGCTTAAAAACATGCTTAAAACATCCAGAAAAATCTACTTCTCATAAAAACAAAACTTTTTAGGCAAAAGATCCAAACTTTTAACCACACCACAAACCCTTGAATGTCAAGGTTTTGACCTTTTTTAAAACATCTCCAAGAACTTCCAAAAATCCAAATATTTCTTCTAACATATTCATAACACATTTATAAGAACTAAAATTCTTTGAATCAACACATTAAAGTCACCAAAAATCACAAAATCTCACTTGAATTACTCGGCTCCAACACTTAGTAAAAAACATAATTGTTTCTGAACTTTGCTTTGATCAAACACTTGATCTGAGGCATGCCATTATGAGATCTTCAAACAAAAACATCATATGGTTTAAAAATGTTTCCTAAAGTATATCCCAGCATTAAATTTAAAATCACATGGCTGAAAGTAAACCAAAACATGTATCTAGCTGAAATCATCAAACTTTTGACCGAACCGAGTATTCTCTTTCATAAAAATTTATATATTTTAAAATAACATTAAAAATCCTCAAAATAACATCTTAACATGTAGATAAAAGGCTTAGTAGTATCATCAAATAAATTTATCAAGGTCATTGGAGTAAGAATAAACCACAAATGACAAAAGATCTAAACTTTCTTAAAACAGAAACTGTTTTTAGACTTTTTCATCAAAAGGTTTAATCGTGCAACAAATCCCCAAAAAACATTCATATAAAAATGTTGAAAACACTCCATAAAAATTTCAAACTAAGATTTGTCCAATAGCTTGGTCAAAAACTCCAAAATACAACATACTATCCAGTTTATCGCCTAGATTGACCTTTCCATGGTTCAAATAACTTTTTGTCAAAAAAATGACCATGAAATCAAACTCAAAAGGTACACACGGATTATACTCAAAGATGAACAACTTTTATGAAGGAAGGTTTGTGAGATAATAGTTACAACGGTTTCAAAAACTGCACGCAAAAAGGCTAAGAAAATTGCTCGGGAGAGCTTCTAAGTGTTCTCTCCAAGAACGTAAATGAAAAGGAGAGAAATGAGTGAAAGGATGACTTGCACACCTAATACACTTCTGAAAAGTGAAGTATGGGCTTGAGTGACACCTTGATGGGCAGTGATTAGACAAAAAGGTGCAAATAGTGAGTGGTTTTCAGCCCTGAATGGTAGATCATGTGCCAGGATCAAGAGATGTGGTAGAAGATCGTCTGAAGGCGGTCGACTAGACAGGAAATATGTGGATCCCATCGCATCGATGCTCCATTTCATCGATAGTATTATGGCGTCCTTGACTGACTTGCGCGAGCTACTCGATGGATAGCCTAGTAGTTACCCTAATTTTACATTTACTTAGGGAACTTTGTCTTCAGTACTCGTTATGTTACAGACCTGTTGAGCAAGTATTGTAACCTTTGGATACCAGATATTATATGAGTTTTATGAAGCATGTTTATGTTTTGAGATATATTACTTATGTGATACCCCATATTTTAGTATATTTTAATTGAATGACTATTTTAATTAATTTAAATATTGGTTCTCTTATTTTAAATTTATCGGATTTCTCATTGGATTTATTCTAATATTTTTTAAGTTGTGAAATTTATTATGATGTTCTTTCTTTGTATTAATTATTGTTTTACATTTAAATTGTTCTTTACTTTAAATCAGTTTAATGTTGGACTTTAAAATTATTGTATTGTTAGATTTTTATTATTATTTTATTTTAACTAGTCACTACATTTAAATTATTTTATTTGACTTACTGTTTTGAAATTCTTTTCGTTTGATCAATTATTGTGACCCAAGTTGTAAGGATTGGACATCATTTCTTTCCCTCATATTTTCTTTTTCCCTCTTTTTTCTTTTCCTTCTCTTTTCTTTTTCTCCTTATTTTCCTCTGCTTCTCTTCTCCTGCGCGACACCTCCTCCCCTCTCCCCCGATCGTTTCTTCATCCGCCCAGTGCACCGTCGTGCGCCGTCCATAAGCGACACTGCCCCTCCCATTTTCTTCCCCTTCGGCCGGTGACCTTCCCCCTCCATTTTCAGCTCCTCCCAAGCCGCCGTTAGCCTCCACACGTGGCTCCAAGCCGCGGCACCCTTGAGTTTGCAAGCCGTCGTCGCGCCACGATTGGCCACTAGCTTTTCACCACACCACTATTGGCCCTCCAACCACCCAAACCACACTTCCCCAGCTCCGATCCGCCACCCTTGAAGCCCCCCTATCCCCATTTCCAATTTGGGTGTTTTGGCCTTCAACCGCCACCCACGGCCAACCAACACTACCAGTAGCTTTACCAACACCCCTAAGCCCTTCTCAAGCCCTCCCGAGTCTTCGTTTGTCCCCGTTCAAAGTTAGATTTTTGAAACCCACGGCTATAGTCCAGAATACATTGTTACATTGTTGTGACGCCACCTCTAGCACTTCATTG